>NW_010118072.1:46963-65417 GCF_000699245.1 Pterocles gutturalis
CCCTACATGTTACACATGGTCACTTTACCTCTCTTGAGGGGTCAGAAAGTCGGTAACAGATGTCCTTTAAGCCTGTCCTATTTTATTGGTTAAAATGTTAATCCTCAAAATTTTGAGGGACTTGTGTGCCTGAGCAATCCAGGACTCTGGAATAGAAAATGGTACTTCTGGAAAAAAAAAAAAATCCATCCAAATTTCTACCACTCTCCTTTTGGAACAAGTCATAGACATTAAATTTTTAATTCATATTGCATAATCTCTCAGCAAGCCTCAGTCAACAACGATCTCTCTTTTATTCCTCATTTTTCACTTTGTATTTCCAAATTTTCTTGTAAATCACCTGGCTTCTTACATTTGTACATAAACAAATAATTAAAAATAGTTTACTTGTATACTCTTTTATGCTTGTAAAGTGTGTTCTTAATGAGGATTATCACTGAGTCTAGCTTGCTTTTTTTTTCCTATTTCTTCTGTTCACTAAAAGTTCTTGGTGAGTTTAGAATTTTGTTTTGCTGTCAAGACTACAAAACATAGCTAAGAAATAAAAGATGAAGGACTAACATTGTTGCTATACTTGTTATTCATTTGTGTCTTAATAGAAATTTATATTTTTGGTGGTGATGAAGGACAATGAAATATTCTACTCTAATTTTCAGTGTTCTCCTTTGTCATGTAAGTAGCTTCCTTTGATTGCTTCTGTATTCATAGAATCATAGAATCATAGAATCACAAAATGGTTTGGGTTGGAAGGAACCTTAAAGATCATTGAGTTCCAAGTCCCCTGCCATGGACAGGGACACCTTCTACTAGACCAGGTTGCTCAAAGCCTCATCCAGCCTGGCCTTGAACACCTCCAGGGATGGGGCATCCACAACTTCCCTGGGCAACCTGTTCCACTGTCTCAACACCCTCACAGTAAAAATTTCTTTCCTAATATTTAATCTAAATCTACCCTCTTCCAGTTTTAAACTGTTACCCCTTGTCCTCTCACTGCACTCCCTGATAAAGAGTGTTTCCCCATCCCTCCTGTAGACCCCCTTCAGGTACTAGAAGGCTGCTATTAGGTTTCCCTGGAGGCTTCTCTTCTCCAGGCTGAACAACCCCAATTCTCTCAGCCTGTCCTCATATCAGAGGTGCTCCAGCCATCTGATCATCTTCCTGGCTCTCATCTGGACTCGCCCCAACAAGTCCCTGTCTTTTTATGTTGGGAACCCTGCAGCTGAATGCAGTACTCCAGGTGGGGTCTCACGAGAGCAGAGTAGAGGGGAGAATCACCTCCCTTGACCTGCTGGTCACTCTTCTCGTGATGCAGCCCAGGATACCGTTGGCTTTGGTAGATAATACCCATGATCAGGCATTTCTGCTTGAGCGGTTGATTTGATTTAGATACTGTTCTCAAAATCATGTATTTTTCAGAAATGTTGATTTCTTGCATTGCTTCTTTTTATGTGTACTGTATACAACAATACAGGTTTGTCATTTTCACTCTGAGTTACACATTTCTTCTTTAACTCTTCATATTTAAAGACCCCCAGTTCTGACCAGCTGGTAGGTTTCTTTCTTTCTTTCTTTCTTTCTTTCTTTCTTTCTTTCTCTTTCTGTCTTTCTTCCTTTCTTCTTTTACTTCTTTCCTTTCCAAGATTGTGGTATTTAATTCTCTGCCTTGCCCTAGAAATAAAAAATGTTACTTCCATGCTCTGATGCACCTCAAACATTCAGTAAGCATTTATTCTGCCTTAGATGTAGCCCAGAAGATAAACCTGTATTGAAATCCTGACACTCCATTGTCTGTATTATAATTAAGTAGATAAATTCAAGGTGATGCTGCATGCAGGCTAACAATGAAAATGATAATTGTAGCTATGAAAAGTAATTCTGAAGATGCTCATTTTTAACTTACTGCTATATGAGAATGTTTTAGAACACTTTATTTATTGTGTGAAAGGTCATCAGACTACATTTTTATCTACAGAACTGCTGAGAGTGAAACAGAATGAGTCAAAATGTCTCTGAAATATAAAATTTAAAATTCCAAATAGAATCCTCATAATCAAAAATATTTTAAAAGGCAAATGCAAAACTGGAAAAAATGAATATTTTATACATCTGAATAGTTCAATTCATTAACCTTCTTCTGAGGTCTACTGAAATACTCGAGGTAGAAATAAAAACTCTATCTTTCCATGTCAGATCAGTCATGGGTGCCCTTCAAACTGTTACTCCAGTTATTTTCAGAGCAAAGCGTATGTCTGAAGCTTGTGTAAAAATGTTTTCCTCCTTACAGAACTGTGTTGCAATTATTGTCTTCTCTTTAAAGAGAAGATTTATGTACATCAACACCTTCAGGGGAAGCCTAATGTCATAGCCCAGCTCAGAGGTGTAAAGCCCTCCCCACAGGAAGAAACCTAAGCTGAAATTCTGTAAATGTTGAGCTCTCCAATACAAACATTTTCCTTCCACAAGTACTGATTTCCTCTTTCTATAGTACTCAGCCCAGTCTTTACCAACATTTCATTGATAATGACTGCATTACAAACAATGAAGCAGTAGGTGTCTGCAGCCAAACCTATCCTTCATGTAACTTTACAGAAGCATTTAACCTAGGAATTAGTCTTTCACCAATACCAGCAAAAACATACTAGAGATAAACCTAAACCATCCCAGTCAAACTATTTGTTTGCATTTTTTTCCCAGTGATGTTAGGACCAAATTTCAGATAATTAATTTGGCAAGCAGCACGCCATGTGTTACAATGTTTTAAATACTTCAACATGGCTTCTCCAGCCTACTGGGGTGACTTGTCACAGGTCAAGAAATTTAAAGTGGTCACGAGTGGGTCAAAGGTATGCAACAAAGAAGCCTGTTTTATAAGAGGAAGCTCTTTCTCTATCTGACATCTCTGGACATTGTGATAACTGTCTGTTTTGATAGCTGTCCCTAAGCTTTGGTGTTTAAGCTTGCCTGAGGGGGAGGAAGCAAATAAAGGATATGCAAGTCACTCACAGATCTCAGTAGCCCCAATGTGAAAAGCTCTTTGGGAGACAAAAGATTCCCGTTAAGTGTATTTTCAGGTGCCATCATCCTCAATGCCAAGCTTGCTGTTGTGAGACATGTTAATATCCCATCTAACGCAGGTTTTTGGAAAGGGATGATTTATATATCACCATAGAATATGTTTCTAGATATTAAGAATACACCACCTACCCTACAAAGATCAAGGTGTTGGCCATAAAAAAAAAAAAAAAAAAAAAAAAAAAAGAGTGGACCTGAAATTTGCTCTTATATCTTCTAGATGCCATGAGGACAAAAAACACTTACTGGTCCCCTGTTTCTCACAAAAACTCCCCATGTGTATGAGAAGACACTATATGTATATTAATTTAGTAGTTAAACTACAATGAAAAAACAGCTATTTTTTCCCCTTCAAGTTCTCCAGATGGAAAAGGTTAGTATTGACTGCATGCAAAACAATGATTGCCGTAAATCGATATTTGAATCGCCTCAGGATTTCCCTCTCTTCTTTTTGTTTGAATAGATGACAGACAGGGCTTAAATTACAGAGATTTGAGGAATGCAATAGAACTAAACAATTAGTTAAATAAATACAACCAGTAACCCCTGAAACATTTGTGTAACAACAATGTGAAATTATTGATTAATTATTAATTCTTAATTTTCTTCATAGTAGCTAGTATGAGAACAATGTTGATAACACACGGATGTTTTAGTTGTTGCCAAGCAATGCTTACATTAAGCCAGGGAATTTTTCAACTCTCACACTGCTCCTGCCCTCCTGGCTTCTTCTCTACAAGAAGCTGGGAAGAGACACAACCAGGACAGCTGGCCCAAACCAGCCAAAGGGATATTCCATACCACAAAACGTCATGCTCAGTATTTAAGCTAGGGCAGTTGGCTGGGTGATGTGATTGCTGCTTGGGGACCAGCTGGGATTCTGTCAGCAGGTGGTGAGCAGTTGCATCACTTGTTCATCTTCGATTTTGTTTTTGTTATTTCCCTTTTCATTACAATTAAGTAGAAGTAGTAGCAGTAGTAGTAGTAGTAGCAGCAGCAGCATTTTATTTTATTTTAATCGTTAAACTGTTCTTATCCCAACCCATGACTTTTCTTACTTTTTTGCTCTGATTCTCTCCCCCATTCCACTGTGGGGTTTTGCGTGGGTGTGTGGTGCCTCTTGCCCGCTGGGATTAAATAATGACACTTTTCCTTTTCCTTTTCCTTTTCCTTTTTTCTGTTTCCTTTTCCTTTTCTCCTTCTTCTCTTTTCCCTTTCCCTTTCCCTTTCCCTTTCCCTTTCCCTTTCCCTTTCCCTTTCCCTTTCCCTTTCCCTTTCCCTTTCCCTTTCCCTTTCCCTTTCCCTTTCCCTTTCCCTTTCCCTTTCCCTTTCCCTTTCCCTTTCCCTTTCCCTTTCCCTTTCCCTTTCCCTTTCCCTTTCCCTTTCCCTTCCCTTTCCCTTTCCCTTCTCTTCCTCTTGCTCTTCTTTTCCCTTTCCCTTCTCCTTCCCTTCCCCTTTCCCTTCCCCTTCCCATTTCCGTTTCCCTTTCCCATTCTTTCCAGAAAATTAAAAAAAATCAGTCCATTCTAGGGAACAAAGATCCCACCCTTGCAATCCATGAATGACCAAGTATCTTAATACTTCTTTTTTTCTGAATACCCACAATGTAGTCAGGAGGTATGATTACAGCACAGGGAGGAACACTAAATTAGATATTTTCTATCTGCTTTATGCTTGTTTTTCACTTTCCTAAGCATGTTACAAAGTCAAATCTCTGACTGTTTTAAGCCTATATCTTTTCATTCCTTCATTTATTTCTACCTTCATACTTTTCCTTTTGCCGGCAACATTTCCTGTGCCAATTACCTTTTGTGCATCTCTTACTTTCTTTTTTCTTCTGCTTTATCCACTGTATCTTTTTCTTTTCCTTTGTCTTTTCTATCTCTCCTTTACCCCTGATTCCCAAACTGCATCTGGTTATCTGTTATCTGATATGACAATAACATTTCATTCAGTAGGGTAGACTATGTAGAAATAATCCTATATGCAACTCTGCAAAAGGGAAAAAAAAAAAAATCACTTGTTTGTTATTTTGTCTCTAAAATTTATAGTCTAAAGTTTAAAAAAAAATCAGAATCAGTTCTGTCTTGCAAAATGTTTTTGCTCAAAAATTTATGTAGTTCATCCTTTCTAAGTTCAAATTTTTGAAAGCCTGGACTGAAGTCATGTCTTGCATTTGCAATTATCTAAATACTTAATGGGTCAAGTTCACTTCTGTCAAGAGACATGTATCAGCCCAAAGACCCTAAAAAAATCAGTCTTAAAGAATCTTCATGTCTAATGAGTCAGGCTGGGTTTTTTTGGGTTTTGGTTGGTTTTTGGGTTTCTTTGGGTTTGTTTTTTTTTTATATGGATTCTATTTTGTAAAGGGATGCATAGAAAGTCAGTTCTGGAGCCAGAAGTCTGGTTCAAATGAACCTGGAGCAGAGGAGCCTGGAAGGCAACAGTGAATAAAATACCTTCATGTGGTCACTTCACACAAGCCACTGTGCTTTTCAGTGACATCTGAAATGAACTACAGCATTGTATCTACAGTATTGCAGATAAGCACAGCAAAAAAAGGACTAAGGTCAGTATCTGAGCATGACAATAGGTCCCATGAGGCAAAACCAAAAAGGGCGTATTTGCTCACTGCTACAGTGTAGGCTTCCCAGAATAATACCTGTGACCAGGACTCTAAGGTAAAGCAACTCTTTGAAACTCAGCAGGCAAAACACCTTCCACTGACAGTTTGTCAAACTCTCTGGCCCCATAGGTTGTCTTAACATTTCTGACGGCATCCGATAAGAAAGGCAGTTTGTACTTTTAGATTAAATCTGAGATCAGGTTTTTGCGGCTTTTCTCACTCTAGAATGGACTCTACATGTGCTTTTTCATAAATGTTTTCCAAATCCTCAGACACAAATTCATCCAGTTTAACAGCCAGCCCGTCTCATTCTGGCTTACAAATGCATTCATGTGCAGAGTTGTGCAAAAAAAAGTTGCATCAAAAAATGAAAAAAAAAAAAATCACGTCACAGGCTGTAGAAGTTGTAAGTGATTTCTAGCTTTCAGAAAGCAAAAGACATTTCAAAGGTGGAAAAGTGTCATCTGTACATTCAAATAGTCTCAGAAAAGACATTAAATTCTGACATATTCCTGTTTCATACAGTTGATAGCACTTTGCTACAACACTTGCAGTATCTGTGGATCCAGCATTCACACAATTTACCTACTACTGAACAAGTTTCAAAAAGGCCTGTATGTCTCCTGTAGTCTTCCAACGTTACTATTGCTGATGTTGTGGCAGCTATGGCAGCACCCTATAGCGTTGTTCATGGTCTGAGGTCCTGAGATGCATAATGGTGTATTTTTACACAATGCCAGCCAGTTGCATTGTAGCAAAGCTGTAATAGTGACTTTCCATCATTAAAATAATGTAATGCAATAGTTAAATATTTTGACCCAGAGCTGATTTAGTGACTCCTCCTTTCAGCTGATAATCTTGGGATGACAATCTTGGATATACCTCCTGACTTAATCTCTCTCTCTTCACTTTCAACTCTGACATGGGTCTGTGTGTGGGGGTTGGATTTTCTCTGCTGAGATCTGATTGGAAACAGGAAGGACACGTGCACAGTACTTTTGCTGCTTCTGTGTAGTATTAGACTTGCTGAAGGTGTTCAAAGGCACTGTACTTTGGCTATGAGAAAAGGGAAGGTCCATGGCACACGTGGTTTGGTGGCAAGTGGAACATAAAGTGCCGTGGCATAGTCACCCCCCTTTGCTCCAACTTGGAGTTACACCACCTTGATCGGGTTCACAAGGGGACAAGGGGCAGCAGACTCTGCATGAGCAAGCTGTTGCATTAGAACATGGTGGCACGTGTGGGGCCACAGGTGAGGAAGAGGTTGGACTGGGTGTGTGATCTTGCAAAATGCCCTGCCACCAGAACCATTTGCACAGCCCAAGGAGCAATATGCGCTCTCAATCTCCCTGCCCCACACAGACTTTTCATCAAGGCTGGAGAACCAAGGACTAGCAGTAGTGAAAAAAACAGTTAGAAAGTTCCTACACAACGGAATCAAAGACTGAGAAGTAGATTAAACTTACTTCAGTATAAAATTAAAGCCCCACTCTGGCATTGTCAGAGTAAAAAAAACAACCAAACAAACAAAAGCTTAATTAGGATGCACTAAAGACATATTGACAGAAATTAATTCTGTGAATTATCAAATACAGAGTAAACTTCAGCAAAATCTCAGGCAAAATGACACAGACATCTTTTTTGGCAATGTTTGCCACCCACTGCCACCACTAGCATAATAAAGAGGAAAAAGCTTCATAAAGAGGAAAAAGAATAAAAGATAAATACAAACCATAAAAAATGTATTGCAAATACATGCTTTTTTTTTTTTTTTTTTTTTTCTTCCCCTGGCCAGCTGTAATTTCACCTGTACATAAAAGCAGCTTTGCCTTGCCAGTCTGTCACGCCAGTGGTGCCACGGGCGGAGTCTTGTCTGGTATTGTTTCACAGAACATCTTTGAATGAAAATCTGGCCCTCCTCTGTGCCAAGGAAGTTGTAAAGTTCACAGCTGGCCATGTACATTATGAAACAAGTTCAGCGGACTTTGTCTGACCTTTTTCCTACTGTACAGATTTCTTGACAAAGACCAGAGGAACTGTTGTTAGTCTGTGTCGTGGTTCTTGGAGAAAGACTGAGGTGAGGAAGGGTGAAAGAAAGAAACTTCAAAAGAAAAGCTTTCTAAGTCGTCCTGAGTAGGCATCCTGTTTTGCTGTTGGGATCATTATACAATCTACTATCTCTGTATGGAATATGGCATTCATGAATGACAACACATCTGAGAAATTTGTTCTACCCGACAGTAATTTGGATTTCTACACCCTTGTGAACTAATCACCCTGATGAAGTTGTATTATATGCAACAAGAAGGTGGCTGCTTATCTTGCTGATAACCTCCAAGAAGAGAAAGAATATTACTTTTTGACTCTCTATCTTTTCCTCTGTGGGATCATTTATAATCTTCATATACAGACTTGTGCCGAGGCATTCTTCAGAAAAGGAGAAAAGAGAATGTACATTGGTCTTTTTAGTTTTCTCCTTTTTTATTTATGGGTACAGCTGAGAACGAATGAATGTCTTTGGAGGAGTAGAGTGATTTTTTTTCCTTTATTTGATCTTTTGGTAGTGAACTAATTTATTGGACATCTTTATCTCTGAAAATTATTGTTGAGCTTACTTTTTAACCAATTTGTGGTCTTGGATTTATTTTCCAGTTTGTTTTTTTTTTTTTAATTTCTGTTATTCATAATGTGCTAGTCATGGATTTGGTGGTATTTTTTATGTAACCCAGCCAACAGAAGGACAAATCTTCCAGCTGAATCTTTCCTTTTGAATATTTTAACATTTGATTTTGAAATTCTGCTCAAAGTTGTGAGGAAAATTAATGCAAAATATTTGTGAAAATAGTTTGTAGTGTATTTGCATGATTTGATTAATTCTGTACTTGGAATCTCTATCACAGTTCAAGAGAAATTGGCAAAATTAAGTCTTAGATTAAGTGAAAATGCATTTCCTAAAGGAAATTTATTTTAAAATAGTAGAAGGAATTTAAATTTCCTGCATAACAGCAATCCTGTCATCTTCTACAGGTGAAGACACATCCTCATTGTGCCTCACCCTTCTTCAGAGGTATGTTTGTGAGCTGTTTGCTGGGTAGCTATTTTCTAGGAGCACTGGACACATTACTCTGACCTGCCTTGATCCTCTTAGTCAAACAGAGCTTAAGCACTTCTCAGTACACCACAAAATGAAAATCGTTGTGTCATTTTGAACAATTTCCATTTGACATAAGCTGAGGGTCTCATACTGGCGGTACTAAAATGTTGCCTGGATTTCTTAAAGATTCTGGGTGAAAACTTTCGGTTCAGGAGAAGCTATATTCAACTTTTGGACCTTGTTATGACAGAGAAGAAGGAATTAATCAGAGATATGATTAAATCAGTGGTTACATTTATATGACAGTGTCAACCAGCAACGTATACACTTAGTTCTTTAAGAATGAGACTCACAAAGTTAGAAACAGTTACAAAACTAATCAGCTGGTATAAATAACATAAGTAAACAACAACAACAAAAATAAATGTCAGGAAAAGCTGAAGAATGTTTTATTTAATGTTCAAAAAAGTCTATTTGAACATGATGTAAATCAAGAATCCAGAGGTAATGTTACACTGGTTGAAAACAAAAGCAAAAACCAAAATCTATTTTGTAAAAGTGAAAGTAACTATGAAAAGACATGTATGTAAAATGTGGAACTAAAGACAGTTTTTAATAACAAAATAATTTAGAAGCCGGAAAACTAATAGAAGAAGCCAAGGAATGCATGGAGACCTACCTAACTCTCATAATTAAGACCAGTCAGAGGAGATCTTGGATACCTGAGACAGTTCTTAGTTGTTTTTTCTTGATCTTTCAAATGTATTTGAGAAAGAAAAAAATCTAGATTTGCAGTTCTTTGGGCAGCTGAGCTCATTGCCCCTGGGAGATAGTACAGGTCCATTAGTAGAAAAAATCATAAAAGCAGTCAATAATCATGCAGAAAAGACAGGACTGTTCAGCAAACATTTATCTTCTATATGTATGAGGGGAAAAGGTGATGACTTTAAAGTCCCAGATCATGACGATGAGATAAATTCCTTTTTAACAGTGACACATTAGAATGTTAAACACATAGTAAAACAATAATATTCTGAAGAGTATTTAATAGGTGGTTATAGTTAACTGGAAATCCTCTCTTTAAAACACTGATCAAGATCTCTCGGCCAGTAATGTAAATTTTCACAAAGTCTTGGAACTCAGTGGATGTCCAAGAAAACTGCAAGAAAGAAAACATGACAACATTTTTAAAAGGACAAACAGCGTGATCTGTTCTGATGTTTATCACCAACTAAATAATGCTAAAAAATGACCGAAGAGAGTTAATGGATGGTACTATAATTAATATCAATCAACATGGCTTATGGAAAATAAATCTTGTCATGTTAACTTCTTTTTTTTTAAATTAAATTAGGCAATTGACCTAGCACTGCCTGACATTTGATGGGGAATAGAATACCTTGAATGGATCAAAATCTGGCTAACTGCTCAGTTAAAAAACATCTTTATAAACAAGCAATTATCCCTGAATGGCCATGTTGCTATTGGATTCCATCAAAGGTTCATCTAATCTAAATGTGATTCATACTGTGGCATAGAAATTATGTTCTACTCACTACCTGTGTAGAACAGACAAAACTCTTTGGTCTCTCCTCACAGTACTCCAGTGACACACACAGCAATTTGTTACTGCCCCAGAGGCTGGACCATGGACCATGCAGAGTGCACTAGACCATGTGGGGCTAGCAGTGTGTACCAGACCTTCTAGTGGTGGCGGGAAGGGAGAGCATGGAGAGATGCTTTGCCAGCATTTTCACAAGTGAATTTCAAATTATAAATTAATAAAACACAACACTGTTTCACTTGATTAAACAAAAGGGCTTACACGGATTAAAAAAAAGGGTACTAGATAGTAATGGAGAAAGGAATAAACATCTGTTTGTTGCATGGGTCATTTATTTTAGAAGCCAGTAATATACACAAAAACATAAGTAATATGGAAGAGAGACATCTGAATGTATGAACCAGATGATGCATGTAGCAGTTCAAGAGCATCTAAGAGGGACTACATTATTCCCATCTGTATGTGTGATTTTAGAGCATGTCTGCCATTCGACATTTCCCTAGAGAACATAGACTTCAGTCCTGAAAAGCAGGTTAGCCAGTGAGGACAGCATTTAGGCAGAAGTGAAAACTATAATCTGAAAGGGTTTGTCTGTTAATTCTAAAATACCAAAGCACAGTATAAAACTCTTTTGAAAAAGTGTTTTCTAAATGAATGTTAATCTCCAAGGGGTTATCCAGGGAGCTATATATTACATTGACATTAACACCAAATGGGTTCATCTTGGTTAATGTTCTTACAGTGAATGCCAAAGCAATTCATCACGAGTGGCTACATATGGTAGAGTATTAACACATTTCATCAAGAAAACATCCTTTGAATGTCATAGTTCCAGCACTTGGGACCTGAGAGGAGTTCAAGATGTGTGACACAAACCACTGTCACATTTTCAAATTCCATTTTACAAGTGAGAGTTTAATCTGGTGTCTGTTAGGTAGCTATGCAAATATTTGATTACTTGGCAGAAGTTCACAGTATATTGAGAGTCACCAGTCACATGAAAATTTAAAATTAGTATATTTTAATAAAATAATTTTTAAAAACTTAAAAGACCACCTTTCCCTCAGAAATCACATTTGGGAAGAAATTTGCTTATCCCCCACCAGATATTCTCAGATTGTCCATATTTTAGCACTGTAGCCTAAAGTGAGAAGTAAGCTCATTCAAGAAGCAATAAAGACAAAACTGAAATGGGTAGCTGCTTCTTTCTAACCCAGAAGCAAGGGGAAGATCAATCCAGTGCTGTTGAGGAATTGTTCCCATACCTCCTGGAGCTGCAGATAAGCACTGAACTCCAGGGCTGGCCACCAGAGGATGTAGAAGGTGAGACTGAGAGTCACCACTGACAATAAAAGCCTGGAAGCCTTCCTTTGAATGCAGTAGATTGACCTCACATTGGGTCTACGGACCAAATTATGGGCTCCTTATTGCACAGAACAATATATATCGATATATATGTCAGGGTTGGTTGGAGGAGGCTGTGGAAAGAAACCAGGTTTGAAGTTCATGGAGAAAAGATGTAGGAACTATTGATGACCATCTTGATTGCTCAGATTTTTCACTCTTCTAGATTGTCAGTGTATATAGACACCTGTGAATCATCTTCTCCCATCCACAATTGTGGTAGCTGTGGAGATTCTGAACCCCAGTAAGGAAAGTAACGTCTTCCGCTCAGGTCCCTGACATTGACTGTCATGACATTACTCAAGAGCTCAGGGTGGCAGAAAGATTTTTAGATGTTGCAGATGCACCATTCTGTGACTTTTCTTTTTACTTACCCTACTTGAATTGTTATTTCACAGGGTTTGCCCCGAAACAATGCACAGGTGTTGCAAGTTCTTTTCCCTGACAGGGGGTCAGGTCAAGGGAGACACATGTCACAACCAGTAGTTACAGGTACACATTTAGATACCCAAGCTGTTATCATTAATGGTATCAGGTTTCTGTTGTTATTGAGAGCTGAAACCTATTCCCATGGTGCTTATTCCCTCACATGTTTCACAGGCAGATTCCCACCCTCTCTCATGGCTGCCCAGATGGAGCAGCAGCTCAGAAGCAGAAGGACAGAAAATGCCTCAAGGGATCCTTTGTCTTCCTATGAAAAAATAAAACCTTCTTGGATGTAGTCAGATTTGTGTCAGCCATCACTGATGGTGGTATGTACTGGTGGCTTTGGGCAAATCTGTCCAGTTTGTGGTGTCCTGAGTTTATCAGCTCTGATGAATCCAACAGGACAACTAGTCTCCAAAGCTTATGAGCTCTTGGGAGACTTTCATACACTACCTCTCAGGATGTATTTTTTTTCTCTTTGACCTGCTACATTTTGGTCATTATTTCTCTATCCCTATACTTGTAGAGCTCAGTTACCCACATTCACAAAGAGGCTTTTATGACACAAAGCTCTCATCTCGGACACATAAAAAGCTCATAAACATCAGAGCACATAGCAAGTCATAGCAATCACTCTCGAACTTTTTGTTGATTTTTACTGATAAATTACTATTTCTACATAGTTAAAAGCACAGAAGCCAAGTGATGTAAGCAATGAGCAAATAAAATGCAGCCTGGCACATTGCATCCATGCTGAAGGTGGAAACATTTTATTTTGTATTCTCTTACCACCATTACAGAGGCCACCTAACATATTTAGTTTAGGCCTGTCATGGTGATATTACCTGTATACAGGAAAGGGAGGGCAGGAGGTTAGAAGGGCAGAAGGAAGGGGGAAAGGGAGAAAGGGAGAAAGGGAGGAAGGAAGGAAGGAAACCCCTTAGGGATTTCCTGCCCCTTCTTGAGCTCAGCTCATTATATTATTCTATGTTTGTAGAACACTTGAGGTAGCCTTTTCTGCCTCAGAGAAGGAAAATCTAAGCCTCTAAACACCCAAGCCCTAAATCTACCTAGACAAGAAAAGCTAGAGTCCTTTCATAACTTTCTAGGGCAATGTGTTGACCTTGGAAATGCAGGAACACCCACGCTTTTGAAGGCACAGCCATCCCTGAGCGTTCTCTTCCAGCTTAGGAGCTCCAGGAAATCTAAGCTTTCATCTGGGATTGGGGCAAAGTCATGGGATCTGTTTCATGAGGGTTACCTGAAGCCAGCATCTCAACAATGTGTTTTAAACATTTTGGCGGAAATTTTTCACTGTGAGGTTGGTGAGGCACTGGTACAGGTTGCCCAGAGAAGCTGTGGATGCCCCATCCCTGGAGGCATTCAAGGCCAGGCTGGATGGGGCCCTGGGCAGCCTGCTCTGGTGGTTGGCAACCCTGCCCACAGCGGGGGGGTTGAAACTTGATGATCTTTAAGGTCCTTTTCAACCCAGGCCATTCTATGATTCTATGATTCTATGAAACTAACCACTTAGAAATGCATTTTGGAACACCTTCTTCCCTCTACACCATCTCAGATTCGTGTGTTCATGCCCACAGGTCATGGCCATGGTATTGATGAAAGAGAAGCAGAATAAAGGTGACCTTTTTCATACACATCTCTGAAGGAGTGAACAGACACTGCAGGGATCCTCTATGTGCATAACTTTCTACATGCAAAATGCCTTCCTTTTAGCTGTCCTTGGATAATAAAGCACTGGTGAGAAGTTAGATATAAGCTGTACATTTTGTCTAACAGCCAAACAACTGAAATACAACTTTTCCTGTCATGTCAGGTTTGGAGGAACAATGACAGACTCAAAAAACTCCCAAATATTCATAGTATATTTTATCTGAGACGGGTTTGATTTCAGGGCTTTGTAAATTATACATGAGACAAGATACTGACTTGTCCGCAGTGTAGCCATTGATGAAACTAGTGGTTTTTTTAGTACTCTCCTCAGAGTTTGGCAGCACCCTCTGCAAAAGTGTCATATACACTCTCCTCACAAATCTTCATCTGACTGCAATACATATTCATTAACACCAACAGTTTAGAGGGCTGCCGTTCTCCATTTTGGTTTAAATCACTTTATGAGCAGGTTATGAGAAAAACTTGAATGATTTTCCTCTTTTCTGTTCCTAGAGCATAACAGAGTTCCTATATCCTTGTTGGAAGAAGTTCTCCCAGAGGTCTCCTTAGGACCTACCATAATTGTAACAGAAGCACAACAGCAATGAAAAGCATAAATGGCACAACCAGCACAAATTCAGTGTTTAGAAAGAATCTCAGCTAGCTCCATCTGGGGGACAAATGATCTCAGTGATTTTTCTGGTGTGGAAACACCAGCCACAGTCAGGCATCCATTTCCTTTGCATTTAGTTTAAGCTGTAGCAGAGAAAAAAAAATGGAAGGTTTCATAATGCTCTTTCCCAAACTTGACCATTCATCCTGGGGCCTTGTAGCTATACCTGGGAAAAATAGCCACAAGGGAACATCAGTCATCATACCTGTGCTGGGAAAGGATGCTCATTTCTGGAAAAAGCTAATACATCTTAGTTTTTCTCCTTAGTTTGTGGCCAACTGACTGCATTGGAAAGCTCTATATTTTGGCTAACAGGAACTGAGTGTTTACGTCATGCAGAGGTACAAGAAGTAGCCCTGTCCAGGTTGGTGCGTCTAGACAGCCCTGTGTCACGCTGACAAATTAGCTCAGGACACAGAAGTGTTACAACTGCTTCAGCCTGGCACTGTGCCTGAGGCAATTAATCTTGCTTTGTAGCAGGACTAATTAGCCCAGGGGAAGTACAAGGCTGACCATTAGCGTCAAGACCAGAGCTAGCTTATTCAAGGCTTTTGTAGGTGTCTCTGTTGTGCAGCACAAACACACCTACAGTAAAGTGCATGGCAAGTCCTTAAGGCATGAGGCTGTGGGCCTGAATTTCATCATCGTTAAGGTCCTGGAGTAAAGCAGCCTTAGTGTAGGCATGAAAGCAATTGTCTTTGGGAGCGTAAGAGGCTAACCTGTGCCTAAGGTCCTGGGATCTTTGCATGTAACAGTTACAGAGCTGACCTCAGCTGAAGTTTTTGGGCAATATGGAGATAATGAACAGCAAAACCGAAAAATTGGCTGTGCATTTCTGATACTAGGCATTTTCCAAAAATTCTTCTGGCTGAAAATTCATCCCACATTAAAAAAAGAGTAAAACCCCCAATATTATTTTATCAGCCAGGTGAACAATCTGACCCAGCTGGCTGTCCAGCCATAAGACTGTTTGTGCCGCCATAGGGGAACAAGCGGGACATTGAGCAGGCAGGGAGGCAGAGCTGCCCTTTGGAGGCAGCCTGCAGTGAGACTGAGTAGTGTGATTTACAGCCACGGTGATCTGCAAGGCATAGAAACAAACAACAGTGAACAAACTGTGGGTGAACAGCTTTGTTTGTAAGTCTCCTACAAACTGAAAGGCAAGCAATTCTCTATGATAGAAACTACCACCTCACGATTTAACAGTGGCACTAAGGACTCTTCTGCTTTCCCATCTGACTTTTATTTCCCTGGAAGTATTGATATGTTTATTTCAAACAGTGATCTGAACTCTTTTCCATCAAGACTTCCATGACTTTCTATTTTAAGTGGAGAAATACAGGAGTTCTTTCTTTTTTTCTTAAAAAAAAAAATATATATATAAAGCAGAGATGTACAAAGGATCAAGGAGGGCCACTGCATGTTAGCTGAAAATAATGGATTCAGTTAATCCTGCTGAGGTAAATGAAAGCTGACTGCTAAAGAGAGCTGGTGTGTCATAATAAAGTTCAATGAACCTGAGTTTCAAGTCCTGCGGAGATTTTGAGGTAAAACTGTGAGAGCCAAGAGGGTTTTATTTGGAATATAGGAGCTGCAAAGTGAGTCTACATAGAAATATATGGTATCTCTCCTCTTTCAGGAATCATGCTTTAACTCATTTCTAGAAATGTAATAGCTTAAAGGTGGCAGAGACGCATGAAATTTCCCAGATGCTAAATAAGAGACGATGAAAACTTTTATAGAGTTGTCATCACATCATTATATTATTTGCATGCAGATAAGATAAATCAATGTTATAAGAAACAGGGCAGGGAAAAGAAACACACTGTGTGATCTGCAGATAATATTTTCCAGTGGAGCTCTATCAGTTTTTCTGGGGTTCTCATAAACACTCTATGGATCACTATTCACAGTGGTGAGCTTAGTTATGCTTCGTCTTGCCCTTCATGTAAATTTTAGCAGATTTCTAGATATTTTTTCCTTTACTTAAAAATAGTGCAGAAAGACCACAATCAAAAGAGTAAGCCATAGGTATAACCTGTGTTTCTAAAGACACTGACTTCTGCCAGGTGCCTGGGTGGTCCATATTGTCAGTGTTAAGCTGATTGCCAGATTTTGGAGCAGCAGTATCAGAATAACAGCAACAGCTGCCATTTGCTTGTCTTCTCTAGTAGCACAAGGCAATATCTGTTTTCTCTCACCACTTGGGAATTCCACCTCATAAATAAATCTCTTTCAGCTGCAGGGACCTATGACATTGGCAGAGATAGAAACATACACCTTTCTGTGGTGCATCATAGTTACAGCTTTGTGGGCCTTTTGCAAAGTTGTAGTTTGTTAGAGTGTTTTATCCTGTTGTGAACGAGGATTTGGTACTTTGATGGCAATTCTGGATCAGTCATGACAGCCTGGGAAAAGCACTCATTCTTCATTTGTCCATTCAGATCTTGTGTCCACATGAAATTCAGTCAAAGATGACAAAATAATTTTTATCTTGTCTCTTCATCTTTCTTATTCACTAAGCTCCTGTGTCACCCTGCAGCTTCACAAGCTCTTGAAGAAGAATCACAAGCAAGGAGTTTAACAATTCTGGCATCAAAATCCATGCCACAGCTGCGTCTATCCTGCAAAGGGGTTTCAAAATCATCTCTGTCACCCTACCAACCCTGCCATTCTGCTGGGATCCTCATGGACTCCCAGGGCTGGCGCCACAGACAAAACGAACCAGGATTCCTCCTCTTCAACTGTTTAACATTTGAAACTGTCATTGCAGGATATGGTAAGATCCAGAGCCTGTTCCAAATAAATGCTGTGGATGAGATCACACTGTACTGGGGAGGAGTGCAGAGAGGGAGGGTTTATTCCTGCAGATGGATGTTGTTCCATGACACTCATCCTTAGGGGCAGAGAATGACCCCTGCCCTTTCAGTTACCAGCAGAATGAAGCTAATATTGAACTCTGCTGCCTACAAGTTTCAGAGGGGACTCCAAGCTCGCCCATTCCTCAGACCCTTAGAGTATTTTGGAAGTGCCTTAGCCTGCCTGTGTGGATGTCAACTACTGTAGCTGTCCTCAAACACTTCGACTGTATTGCTGCCTCCTCCAGGAAGGAGGACCCAGACGGTCTTTTGCTGTAGGAAGGAGGTGCGGGAACACCAGGGCTTCTTATGAAACTACAGCAGCAATGTTCTTATAGATGCTGTTCCTTGGCTGCTCAGGGATGATGCACGTTTCTTGCACCTTCAGAATTGCAGAACTTCTAAAAAGTAGCACCAAAAGATTAAGAAAAGAGTGAGTTGCAACAGCAAGGGTGACCCATGAGGGCATTTGCTTCTATGCACATGAATTCTCACACAGCACCAAGGAAGATTTATCTGTCATCTGAGTCGTTGCAGGGTGACTGCTGGAAGATTTAGAAGACTCAGATTGTGCAGCATGACTAGGCTGCATGTCAGTAAACCAGTATTAATTGTGCTGTCACTTGTTACGTTTTGATTATTTGTGAAATAAAAAGAGAAGTATTACAGTCAAGGAGACAGAACAGGGCAGAATGATACTGGTTTTGTAACAGCAGACTTGGTGGTAATTACAGAAAAACACATTGGTTCTGTATGACTAAGGCAAGCCATTAAGAGCACACTGTGACTGCACTATTGTCAGTGTGCTGCTTTGTGTCAGCTCATGAGTAAACTGCACTTGACTCCAGTGTGAGTTTTAAATGAGTTGTTAATGCCCTTTTGGAATCTTAGGAAATGTCCTGGGTTAAGCAGAGACAAACTGCTTAAAGTTAACTCTGTTAACTTTGTTCATAATAGCTAGCAAGAGGCTGTGTTTTGGATTTGTGCTCAGAAGGAAAGTTGATAAGAAGCAATATTTACAGTTGTTACTAGCAACGCAAGGTCAGATACTTTCAGCTTCCCTGCT
>NW_010118073.1:0-25413 GCF_000699245.1 Pterocles gutturalis
TTGGGGGGGAGGGAGAGGGGGGTACACACGTCCTTTGTCGCAGTTGTAGGCATTTTTGATGAATCGCTTGGCATGAGCTGCTGGCAGCGCTTCTGCATTAACATCTCTGACAATATGTTCCGGCAGATAAGCTCATTAAAATTGTTTGCATTGTTTGATAAGGGTCGCGGCGCAGCCCGGAACGCAACTGGTTTTTATGTGCTCCTTGCTGCCGACTCGAAGGGTGATAATACGGCCGGTAGCTCCCCTTATGTTAGTACACAATTATTTTAAATAGTGCCTGGATGACAGCAAGCAATGCCTCTGCAGAGAACACGCCCCTTAAGGCTGATTTTCAAGCGGCAGGAAATGATGCTGCTTTCAAATGTCTGACTAAAGTGGCAAGTTGTGTGCTCGATTAGATGAAAACAAATGTGGATGACTTGGTTTGTTTGTCTGAAGAAAATCATGGTATTTTTTTCTTCTGCTGAGAAATAGTGCCTGGATGACAGCAAGCAATGCCTCTGCAGAGAACACGCCCCTTAAGGCTGATTTTCAAGCGGCAGGAAATGATGCTGCTTTCAAATGTCTGACTAAAGTGGCAAGTTGTGTGCTCGATTAGATGAAAACAAATGTGGATGACTTGGTTTGTTTGTCTGAAGAAAATCATGGTATTTTTTTCTTCTGCTGAGGAATAACGGAGCTGCTACCGGCATAGCTGACCATTAATAACCTTAACAGTGAATCTTATTGTTGGTCACACACTGATGGGTGATGGTGAAATGCGTTGGAGATCCAAGCGTGTGGTTTGTTTGAATGCCACAAAATTTAGTCCATCCCTCTCTCTGGATCTATGGATACTTTGTGTAATGAAGTCTGGATGCACTCAGCACAAAGTAGCAAAATTGCTTTTGTAAAGCCCTATTGCTACTTGCAGAAAGGCTGGAGCTCATGCTTCCTCTATCTGAAATTCAGCTGAGCAGTACCAGATCTCTTTTAGAGGAAAGCTATATTTCCATCATGCACCTAGGCAGAAATATGGAATACATTTGAAATGAATTATCATGCATCTATCTTTAGTTATTTTGACATGTGTGCTATTGATTTATTTCCTGCTGCTTTCCTTCAGAAGGGTTCTTTGGAAAACCCCTGTTGAGCAGGGTTCTCTATTACCCTTTTGCAATATTTTTGTATGTAATTTTCTGCAGCCATCATTTTCTTGTCCTTCTGCCTGTCATATCATACATTGAACTATGTCTAGAAAAGACATTTTGCAAGGCTGCTGTGTTAAGCACATAATGACAAAAATAATTATATCGCTTGCCCAGTTTTACAGAAACTGTGAAGTTATTCTGCACCTGAAGAGCGTTTCATCCAGAGGAGTACTCCTTAGTCTTGTCAAGATTATCTTGTTCATATTGCTTGTCTAGAGCAATATAAAGGAATGCAGAACCGCTAATGCTAACACTGCATGTTATTGTGGGTTAGTAAATAAATAATCCAATTAAATCTTTTTCAGAAATAAATCTTTAATGCACAAATAAAAATCTCCACTGGGGAATCCTATTTAGGTTCTCTTTTCTTCACGACTTCTACGGAGTCATGGTACTCAAACCTGTTGATTACCCCTTTCTCCAGAGGGGAGAACGATTTGTTTTAATCTGTAGTTTGAAGTACTTTGAGGAGTAAAGGTCAACCACAACAGAAAGAATCCTTAAAGAAAGCGTGAAAACTGGGGAAAGTTCTTGATACTGGAATATATATACTGCTTTTAACTTCCATAAAAATATTTAATAGCTAGGCTAGTTTGGTCCTTGCTAAGTTTGAGCTGAAGCAGAAGATGACTACATCTAACAGTTTAGTGCCATCGGTATTGTGCCTACTGCCACGCTGGACTGTTGGTGCCATGCTGACTTGGGAGCAGGCTTATGGAGCAGCCTGTACAACTTCACCGTATGACACATCAAGTCGCTATGCCTCTGATTGTCGGGCTGGTTTGTTCCATCTGCATCTAGAAATATGGAATAAATCTGTCATTAAACACAGCCTGAAGCATTGCATCAGATCAGTAGGTGTACAGATCTAGAAGTACATACTTTGCTTGCGATACATTTCTGCATACTGCAGCTTTGCTCTTAAGTTAAACTGCACCTACCATATGTGTAGAGGTTCAGTATTTGCCTTTCATTTCCCTCTTCTGCAAGATCAAAAATGTTTTCTCATTTTTGTTTTTAACATACTGTGTTTCATAAAAATTAGTGTTTGTTGATCAGAATAAATTTGGCATTACCAGTTTAGATGTTCTCATTTATGTTCTCAGACCTAAAAAATAAACCAAAATAAAACAAAAAAACCCAAAACTTTACTGTTTCAAACACCATCTCCTAGCAAAGATTTGATATCTAACTCCTGAAGCAGATCTAAAAAGAGGTGAAGTCTATACCATTTTGCAGACTAGGAAGCTGATGTGAAAGGAGTTGCCCTGAATTATCCACCAAGTTGAGGATGCAGCAGGGAGTTGAACTTATGCCACATGAGTCCCAACCATGTGCTCCAAGTGCAAGGCCACAAATAGTCTTCCCAAGTCTTCCAAAGGTCATATTATATTTTGCAGACTGGGACATACAGGCCTGAGGTGTTAAGTTTCTCATCCAGCCTCACTTAGCTGGTAAATGGAAACCAGGCACTTTGTCATAAAATTTAGTCAGAGGGAGATGTTACCTTTCAGAGTAAATAACTGCAATTGATCTATATTTCTCCAGTGAAATGCTGTTTCACTCCAAATCAGGACACTGACTTTGGCGTTTGCTTGGAACCAAGGTGTCATTTTGTTGGCCCAAAATAGATTTGGGCTCATTTTTCAGAATGGTTGTATGTTCAAAAACGACTGAAAAAATTAAATGAGAAACCAGCTCAACAGCTGTGTGGAGAGTTTTTTAAAGCAGGGCGTATTTGCAGTGCTTTTTTTGCCAGGCTCTAGGCATCTTGAGTGGTTGATCAGCTCGTCGTGTTTTTAAAAGCTAGCTGTACAAAGAGTTTGAGTATTTCCAGGTTTGAATGGCATACCTAAACCACTCTGGTCTAAAAGGGACAAACTGCTGTACCCTCTTTTGCAGGATACCACGGCTAACTTTTGGTTTATCTATGTGCTGCTGGGAAAATGGTTTTCTAGTCCTTTGTGCACGGGCTATATTTACTTTTATACCCAGAACTTTCACGAAGCAGGGGGAAGGGAACTGATTTCCTGATTATTTTTGTTCAAATGACTGAGCTAAAAGAAATGAAAACAAAAAAACCCTTTAATATCTGTGAGTATGTACGTTTCTAATGGTGTCTGTTTGAAACACTTGGTTTTCCTAAGTGTCTCCTTCCTTTTAGAAATCATTAAGCCGCTGCTGCGCGATGGTGCAGTGCATAATAATGAAAGCTGGACGGAAGTGGCGATTTCCTCACCCGCCGCTGAAATAAACCATGGGGGTGTTACAGGGTGTATCTGGCCATCTTAGTTTACTGCAGTGGGAGCCGATAACTTCCATGCTGAAAGTCAAGATTTACATTACAGAAAAATCTGTTTTGATCTTTGCCTTCCCGGCTCCCCATGAATTGCTGGATGCAGGTTGGCCCCGTGCAGCAGAGCATCCTTCCCTCTGCAGTGTGTGCTCCTGCCCCTGTCTCTGGTGACTCTGTGCCCTCCACATGTGCAGCTTTACTCGGGGTGCCAAGGGAGACTTACTGCTTTGCCTTACTCTGGGCAGAAGGCGTTTCTTGCTCTAAAATTAGGTTCCATTGAATATACTAAGCAGGTAACACCTCTGAAGTAAAAAAGATCATTTGTGTAGTTAAAAGTAATAGATTAAGACCTAAACTTTTCTTGCTGAGAACTGGGAAGAACTTCTCACTTCATAGTACAGATGGGCATGACTGTCTTAATCTTCCGAAAGTGTAAATGCTAGTCAAAGCAAATGATACTAAATATACTAGTAACTGAAACATTATTTCCAGAGGTGTTTGCTCTTGGCCTGACTGCTCCTATTGCAGATTATGAGAATTTTCCCCTAGATTTCACTGGAAGCAGGAGAAAGGCAATAAATAAATGTTTGTTTTGTTTTGTATTTTTTCTTAAAAAACACCATAAATCATACCCCATAAATTTGGCTTGAGCTTTTCTAAAAGTGGCATTTGTGATAACCGTTTTGGCTGTCAAGCATCTGGATCACAGCAAGATAGTTGGTTACTAGCTATCCAAGAGAAGCCCGTCCTGATGGCTTACAGCCAGCAGCAACTAGCCAGCATACAAGGTACCATGCAGAAATCTTTCCTTGGTTCCTGTGAGTTTAGGTAGCCTCTATTTTCTCTTCTTTCACTTTCATAAAGTTGGCTTCCTGCCACTGCTTCTCTTCTTTAATCTTGTTTTCTGATTAGGGAGTACTCTGCCTAGGGAGAGCTGTTTTGGTGAGTATCTTCTGCTGGGCAGGTCCAGCTCTCAAAAAGTACTGGGTGAAACTGTTTGAAGATGACTGGGAATCACATGTGAGTGCATGTAAATGTCTGGGAGGGTTAGGAGGATGACTCTGCTCGATACTGCAGCAGTAGTTTGAAGCCTAGGTAGTCCGTGCGTGCATTTTTGGGCTACTTCCCTTGACCTGGATTTAGATACTCCTTGAAGGAAATACATTTACAATGTTTTGGGAGTTGAGGGCGTTTGTTAAAATCAAGGGCTAAGAGAGAGGTAGCTTTATGGAGGGGGGAAAAAAAGGAAAACAGCACTGCATAGACAGCCCAGTTTGTGTAATGAAATTAAAGTAACTTTCAAACAGCACCATCTTCTCAGCTTGCACCCAAGCACTCTCACCAAAAAGGTCTGAGTACACCTAATTTGCACCCAGCCTCTGTGGGTTTCAGAAACATCCTGTAGGTAGGAGGCTGCATTCTGGTTTTTGTTGTGTGGTGTGTTTTTTTTAAACTACCTTGTTGAGCTGCATAGCAACAGCACTGTGTTTCTGGCATACTAACAAAAAAAGGAGTGTATTTAGGATATGTGAGGTCTGAACCCGATGCTGTCACTTTTAGCAATAGACATTTTGGCTTCTGCCTAGTTTGTTCAATCTAGCCTCCCTGCAAAATGGGCACTGAAATATACGCTGTGTTGTGAAAGAAAGGTGATTTGAAAGTGGGGCTGTGGCCTAAAAGAGCCTGATTAAAGCTGTTTTTTTGAGTTTTTCCTTTACTGCACTAACGGCTAGAATGAGAGAGATGCAAGTACCTCATGACAGGCAGGCTGGACCACAGGAATGTTCTCCCAGGTGGCATACCCGGAGTAACCTTTTGAGATACAAAACTTGTCTTGGGAGGCCGTAAGAAAAAACAAGTGTAGTACGTCTACATTTCAAGCCCTGGAGTTTGGATAAGTGACTTATTTTTAAAAATATCTTCAGAGGTTTAAGGGCTTGGGGGGTAGGCTAGTTTAATTTTACAGTATTTTCTCCTTCCTCATGCCCAAAGCTAATTATGGCAAAGGCTTGGTAAGGAAGAAGATAAATCGGGTGCCAGCTTTTCATTTTGGAGATGCAACTTCCAGCCTTTGTTTGATAATTGAAAATGAGTGGTCTCGCCACATCTGTTCTCAATCATGCAAACCACGGAGCGGGATGGCACGAAGACCCTAGTGCGGAGTAAGCATGGTGGCGGTGGCAGCGAGACACGTGCTGCACTGGGACAGTCTTCAGATACTTGCGTCCTCCTCACTCCCTGAATCCTGACCCTTGACCTCAGCTAGTGGCACTGATCACTCTCTTCCAGTATCAGTGCTAGGGAATGTAAATGGAAAACATCCCTGTTTCTTCAGTGGATGGTGTTAGCTGAGCACTGCATAGCTGTTTGAGTCTTGCTCAGATCTCTGCTGCCTGACTCACTGATAAAGCATCTTCTTCATATTGTTTCATTATAATTAGATGGGAGAGGAAGGGGAGTATTGGCTATAAAAGTTTACTGTACATGCATTTAACTGTTGGGCTTTTAAAAGCAGTGGCTTTTTTATTTTTAATGCAATTCTGTTGTCTTTGTGCTATTGCATATTTAATGCAAAATGAAAATCTTGCCTGTGATATTTTGATGGAAGCTTGTCTAGTTTTCTAGTGGTATACCAAGTTATTAAATATTCGATAGAGAAGGCTCTGTGTACTGAAAGAACACCCATTAAGTGGCAAAGCTTAACCACTTCTAAATTATTTGTTGTTTCCCGTAGAGCCCCATGGTTTGGGTGCTTTTGTGTTAAATCTTTTTTTTTTTTTTTTTTTTGCTAAGCTATCCAAACAGGAAATGTAAACATTCATCAGTGAATCCAGACTTAAGGATGTAGCTTCCGTAGGAAATCCTACAACTGTGCCAAATCGTTCTGCCTCAAGAGGAATACTCCATGCAGGTCCTGGTCTTGATTTTCTGGCTTTGTGTACGGCCACCTTGCACTGCTTACAAGTTTTGACCAGGAGAGGGAAGGCGTTTGAAATATGGGTGAAGTGATGGAAGGTGGAGCCTGAGAATCTGAGTCCTGCATGGGAGGAGGGGCAAGGACAGAAACATTGGTGTGAGCTCATGTGAATTTAACCAGAAACTTAGTGTGGTCTGAACAATATTTAAACAAGCTATGCAAACTGAAAGTTCTCAGTTTGGTGTTTGTTTGGGATTTCTTCTGTGGAAAAACTGGAAAACTGTGGCAAAACTCCTCCAATGTGTCAGTTGACAGAGTGAAGGAATAGCTTATTGTGCTCTAATAGCATAGTGCAAAGCAAAGCAGTATGTTCCTGGTTTTCCTTATGATTGCATGTATTGTTTCGGAGGTTTGATTTTCAGCATTATGTTCCTTAGCAATTTTGAGCCCTGAGACCTAGCTAGCTAGCGAGATCTGTGGACTTCAGTCCTAATGTCTTAGGAGTAACTCAAGTGAATCTCCCCCTACAGCGGGGTTCCTTGGTACCATACAGATTTCCTACCCAAGCAGCTGCAATTATTCAGAGATGCACGTGAATGCAAATTCTTGCCTGTCACTCTGGAATGCAGTGTTGATGCTCAGAAGGGCTTGCTGGCAATCTGTACTAAACAATTTTGGGGGAAGGAAAATTCATTTTAGGCAAATTTTACATGGTTGCTATGCTTTGCTTCTTAAGGTTAATATCTGTGGAGCTAGTCCAGTAATATGAATAGGAAGCACTGAAATATTTGAAATATAATATACATTTGCTTTACTTATGGATTTGGTGTTATACAAATCATCTCTTATTAAAATAACTGTAGAATCTGTGAGTAATTGTTTGTGTGGAAGTGGAGTACATAACCCAGTGATATGAAAGTCCCGTGGAAGCTTTTGTGTACAGAAAGACTATGGTGTGTGGGAGTGCTGAGCACATGGAGTCAGTGAAATGATAATTGGTTAAATAGAAGCGATACAGCATTCCCATGTAAATAGCTGTTCTGTTTGAAACCTTGTTATGCAGAATGGTGTTAATTATATTTTACTGAATTATTGTTTGGGGTCCATATCCCTCCTTGCCCATTTTAATGTTTCAAAGTTATGCAAGATGTAGATTCTCAATCAGGATCTGAAGACAATGTTTTCAGTCAACACATTCATGTTGTGCCAGTTGTCAGACTCAAGGAGGCATAAGGATATTTTCTTTTTTCTTTAATATATATTTCTGCCTGCAGAAGTTTGGCTTTCCAATGTACATTTTTAATTTGTGGTCCCCAAATGTGAGATGAGTTTCACAGCAATGGGGATGCTGTAGAACTGCTCTGTCTCGTAAGCAGCTCTATTTTTAATATGGTGAGGTGGGTTTTTTTTTTTCCCACTACCACCTTAAGCACTCCCTCTCTAATTGTCCCTGAAGTGCCATGTAGCATGGACCTGGTGGTGCTGGGGAAAAAGATGAATGTGAGTCAGCAGTGCGCTCTTGCAGGGAAGAAGGCCAACCCCATGCTGGGCTGCGTTAGCGGGCGAGTAGCCAGCAGCTCTGGGGAAGTGAATTGTTCCCCTCTGGTGCTTCTGAAACCACGTCTTGCGTAATGAGTCCGAATTTGGACTCTCCAATTTGAGAAAGACAGTGACATACTGAAGTGAGTGGGGCAGAGGGCCACCAGGATGGTCAAGGGGCTGGAGCATGGGATGAGCTGGGTTTGGTCAGCCTGGAGAAGAGAGCTCGGGAGGGGGGAAGATCTCATTGCAGTCTTCAGCTGTCTAATAGGGGGGCTGTAGAGAAGATGTGGTCAGGTTCTTCTCTGAGGTGTACGGGGCAATGGCAGCCAGTAGCTGCAACAGTATAAATGGGAGAAAAATTTCACAGGGGGTATGGTCAAACACTGGAAGAGGTTACCCTGAGAGGCTGTGGAATATCTGTCATTGGAGAGACTTGAAGGTCAGCTATATGGGACCATCAGCTGCCTTCTCTTGCTGGCTCTGTTGCAAACGGGAGGTTGGAGCAGGTATCTCTGGAGTCCCCTGCCTACCCAAGGCACTTTGTGATCCTATTCTGTAACTCTAATAGGCATAAACAGCTCTTGAGTTCAAAATGCAGCACACAAAACAAAGTGATGAAACCAGATACTTCAAAAGTGAGAGGAATATCATATGTCAACAGATTTAGTACTGACACCAAGGTGAAATCATCCTATCATCAAAGGTTTCAAATGGAAAAGAAAAATGTGTGTATGCAGTCTCAGTTCTACTGCATCAATTTCAACTGGTTTCTAGCTTAATTCTTGCAAAAGCTATGTTTCTGCTGCTGCTGCAGTGTAGTATTTGCTTCATATTGCATTCTCTAAATTGCTGGGAGCAGTTTCTGCAATTTAGTACTCAGGGATGACCAAAAAGTTCGTAGACACAGTAGAACAAAGGGATAGTTTTGCTATGTCGTAAAATTAATTATGTACATTGCAATTAAAGATTATGTCTTGAAGTTAAAAGCTGATAAATTGCTCCCTCTGCTTTTAATGAATTCTGGATATTTTTTCATGCAGACAATATTAATGTTCTTGATAAGTTTAATCTGCAGAAAATGTTTAACTATAAGCACAGCTCCTAAACTGTGTCAGACGTGTGCTTAATTTGACGTGCTTTTACAGGGAGTGGTGCAGAACTGTCTTGTCGCATGACCTGTAGCAACATCGAGAGGGTTGAAGAAAGTAAATATTCACATTGCAGCACAGGTTATTACCTTCTTAACTGCACTTACATGTAGTCGAAGGTAATTCAAGCAATAAACTTTTTTTGCCTTGTTTATTGTGGGAGTTGAACTTGGTAATGTCACCATTTGCCAGCTGGAAGCAATACACTTTAGGAATTGACCTCAAGATATTCCACAAAAAGAGGCCAAATCCTATTAAATGGGACAGCTATGCTTCTCTTAGCTTAAGGTACAAGGCTTTAGTGGGGCTCATAGATAAAGGCTGTTGAAACTGCCAGTAATTCTGCTTACAGTCACAGTTGCATCAAAGGAGTAAGCACCACCTAAAGAACATTATTTAGGAAAACAAAGCTTCAGGGAATTCCCCCCTTAGATAACAGGAGATTTTAAAAGCTCAAATCAAAAGAAGACTCTGACTTCACAGACCTTCAAAGACCAACATGGTTGAAAAAAAAAAATCAGTTTTGGGGAAGCTTTCCTTGATGCTGGTAGTCTCAGCGATTGCATTGGTGGTGCAACAATGGTAAAATGAGTTTGTGGTTACTGGCACGCAGTGAGGATAATACATTACATAAATCACAGATGGTGGAGCTCGCGTGTTCATAAAGGGCAATTTACTCTGTGAAAGATGAGTGAGTTCTAGTTTGAGTTGCTCCAAAACTAATTTAGCAGTTAAGCAATTGCACTTAGAAGTTCAGCCCTGTTCTAGATAGTCCTTGGTAGGGTTAATTCTAAAGTGCAAGTCATTTACTGGTAATATCTTGAGCACCGGAATAATTTCATAGTGTCTCCTTGTCTGTTATAGTAATAACTCATGAGAAGGAGGGAAGAGGTCAAGTTTCTTTGGTATCCAAACCCAAAATTAAGTGTCATGGCTAGCAGTGTTAACACTTGAAATCTGTACAATATTAATAATGATTTGTAGGGGATTTGTACAGGTCAAAGACAGGTGTATTTATTTGGGCCTATTTCAACAGCATTGGAGATGTCAAAACTCCGAGATTTTAAAATTATTTTTATTTTCAGTCTAGCTTTTACCACCAGTGAAGGGAGAAGCGGGTGAGAGACTGAACACAGAGGCTAGTGAAAAGCTGTGCAGTGCATGGGCCCAGAGGTCTGCAGGGGCAGTGCTGGCGGGGGGTTTACAGGCGGTTCTGGTAGCGGACGTCTGCTGGAGCTTGGTCCTAGAAACCTGCATGCCGAGTGCCCTGCACACCCAGCAGGAAGCCCGGGTGCCCTGCACACCCAGCAGGAAGCCTGGCCCTTCTCCTTTGAACCCCAAATGGCAGCAGAGCTGTGGCAGCAGTGGGAACCCTGGAGAACCACACTAGAGCTCGATATTTTTTGTTACAAAAATACACAGCCATGTTTTAGAGAGTGATGCACTCATGAAAGCAGCTAGCATGGTTGCCTGTTGCTTCATCTGTTGTCACATGCTTGTTTACAACCTCAGGGTAAAGGTACCTTAAAATAACTGTTGTCTTATACCCCTGCTTGGTGTCGTCACCTTCCTGCCACGATGCCTCGGTGAGGGACGGAGCACGGCTGGCTGCCTGCCTGGCAGCTCGGCGGCTCTGTCGTGCAGGCTGTGCTCTGGCACCTTTGCCCACGGGTCCTGGGACGGTTGCACTGCTTGCATGAGCAGTCTCTTTGCTGTTTCTTGTTCTTTCCCAGGTGTCACACCATGCACCTTCAAAGTGCCTCCTTAGAAGGCTTCTTTCAAAGGACCCTGTTCCCTGCAGGACTCGAGGATCCTTGGTGGGTCGCTTCCAGTTCTGTGATTGTAATATATACGTATTAAGGTTAGAATAAATGTTGTAATGCATAAACCAATGCTTTTAATGTAAAAGAGAGAAAAGTTGATGCATGACAGAGTCCTTGTTCTCTGTACTGTATTACATCATTTGCAAGGAGAAGAGGGGTATTGTCATCCCTCTTCAGCTAGTGCAAGACTTTTTCCCATGAGAGTGCTCTCCAGGTTAACTTCGCATGCCTTAGACAGCCAGGCTTTATTAAGTGTACTGCAGTCTCCTGTGGGGAAACAGCAGCTACATGTTAAGAGGAAGGCATTGCATTTCCCCTTGTTTTAATCCTCCGGGTTTCCCTTCTTCCCAGGCTTGTCCTCCTCTGAAACTCGTGGATGCTCAGTGCCTGTCTCCCGTTGAGTCACTGCCTCGCTCCCCAGCTCTGGGCGGCCGTGTGAGACGCTGGGAGGCTGCTCAGGCCCCCTGTCAGGAGGGCTGTATAGTATTACAAAATCTCATTTGCCATGACGTTATGCTTGGAGTAAATTGGCATGTTACTTTAGCCTTTCACCTCCGAATGTATACATGTCAGGGGGGTGGCAAAACCCTGGATAGGTCAAAGCTAAATTCATTTGCTGACTTCATCTGACTCTAGCTAGTTGGATCTCATCCCTGCTGAAACTCCCAAGCCTGCCCATGGTGTTTTCTGGACTTAAAAGGCGGAAATGGCAGGAGTCAGGAGCAGTGGGCTGCCTGCCCGGCCAGGGCTGCTGTCGGGCTGCAGTGTGGCTGCTGTGCCAGGGGTTTGCTGTGCCAGGTTTGCACCTCTGACGTAGTGCCTCGGGTGCCCAGCAATCTGGGTGTCTGGCAGCATTGGTTTTTCTTAATCAGGGCTTCTAATTATTTTTATCCCTTCCTAATCCGGGGGCAGATGTTTCCCTGGTGTAGAGCAGGTGACTGCTCAGGTGCGTGGGTGTATCCACGTTGTTTTGCCTGGGAGCTCACAGGCTGCACTCAGGTGGGTCAGTGGCTTTGGGGACAAGCTCTGCTCAGCTCCTGTCTCAATTTTCCAGTAAATCTGCATTTGCTAAAGCACTTGGGAATCTGCCATCTGAAGATATGACTACTCATCCGTCATCTAGCAGGAGCAAAAAGATAGGAGGTTCCCCTGTTATTTGCAGAACCCAGAGCAGGAGATGAGGCTTGCTGAAACATGCTGCTTCTCAAGGCATCCTTTTGCCACTGTCATGAGTGTACTCAGCATCGCTGTTACCTTGCTTTATGGCACATTTTTAACAACCTATAAATCATTAGTGGTGTCTGTGTGTATGCTTAGTGATCTGTTCTTTTCTATAAGAGAAAAAAAATAATAAAAGGAGAATTAAAGCTCCCATGTTTGTCTTGGTGAATTGAGACTTTGTTTCACAGAAGTTTAGATGTTGGCTTATTCATCACTTTTTTCAAGGTTTTCTCATTACAAAATGGTCACAGATCCTCTTCTGTATTCTGAAATGTAGGTGTTTCTAGTTGACTTGGGTTTACTATGTAACATAAGTCTGAGAATTATTTTTCTCTGAAACAACTTTGGGTTTGGGCTTTTTTTTGTTCACTATCCGCTTGTCTGTTGTGAAAGGTAGACTAGTTGCCAGTGTTTATTGTGAAAATTTTACAGGTTGAATGTCTGCCTTCAGGGCATCAGGGCAGCAATTCAAGCTTAAGATCTTTGAGTTGAAAGCCTTGGGGAGGGGGTAATAACTGTAAGTAAAAGCAGTTTATTTTTTCACGTTGCAGCCTTGACACACTTACGTTTCTCTCATTCAGCCCACTTCAAAGGTTTTTGTGGTTCTCCATTAATAGAATGCCTTCTTAATTTGTAGTAAATGTTCATTTTATACTGAAATTTGTGCATCCTTTCCTCGTGTTAAGTGTCTGTTCAGCACCAAGCACTGCTATTGCAGATATCATGTAGTTAAGTGTTAATACCACGTTGTACTTCTGGAGGCAAAGGTGAAGTCTGAAGGAAAAAAACCCGCAGTGTTAGTACTGCTGTGGAGACGTGACGTTATGTATTACATTGCCATGCAGTTTCAGTGGCAGCAGGAGGAATGAAGGAATGAGAAGGTAGCTGGAGAAATAAAAAAAAAATCTTACGCTGTGCAAATATGATTGGTAGATCAAAAAAATCAAATTCAAGCGAGTCAGTGAATGTGTCTTGTCCTCCTCATGTACCCTAAAATATTCCAGGCACTAAATAATTTTCTTGGAATTTTTAACTCTTCTTCTGATTTCAGTGATCTACCCCAATTTCATAATTGGTTAATGAATAAACTTTAAAACTATTTTGTAAAAAGTATGCAGTAAACAGTGTAATGCATTGCTAGTTATTGGGCCATCTCAGAGGTTTTGGCTCAAACTGCGTATATTGTTTGAATATTTTTGATTGTGTTTTTCAGATTTGGGGGAACTGAATGTCTGGACAAGAACCAGTATTTTTCTGCCTCACGGATAATATGTTTTGGGGGTGTTTTTTAACCTTTCTGAAGCCGGATGTACCACAAAACAGAATTACCACCAGTCTTTATGAGTTACTCAGATATGGGTCTAAACCAGTCCTTGAGACCCATCATAAGCATTTATGTAGGTCAGAAAATCCCAGCATTGGCAGGCAGCCTCTAATTTAAAAGAACAAAACTTAAAACATGCCCTAATCCAATCAAAGTAGATCTCTAGTACTCTAACCTCGCTTTCATTTAAACAGGGAACTGCAAGGAGAACAATAGAAAAGATGCTGTTTGCTGAGTTACATGGTAATCCTGCAACATTCAAGCAATCAAACTGTACATGGCTTGCCTCAGTCTTGTCTAGACACCATAGCATGCTTCACAAATCATTTTAGGTCTTCAAGTCAGATCCATGTTGTGAAAAAGGCATTCAGAAATGAATGAGATACATGGATAATAAAAGATTTTTAACATTTTGGGGTCATTTAGTAACATGAGAACAGTACACAAGAGATTTGACATTCAGCATTTTAAACCATGTGAATTTCTCCCAAAAATACAACTAGACGATTCTCTTTCTCTTCTTTTTTTCATGGCAGTACCTCATTGTGATTAATGTTGAACTGTTTGAGTTTCCGACTAGATCGAGCCCGTATATTGCTTGCTGCAAATGTTGCTTCAGTTGCAGTGCTCTGACGTCAGGGCTCTGGCCACGGCCATTGAATCTGCTGCAGGAATACAACATAAGTCAAAAGGGAGAGTAAGAGCAGTGTTGTTAGGACTGTGCTGGAGCTTTTTGTGCTATTTTTCTGTCCTCAAGACTCCTTTTGGTAGGCAGCCTCAAGTATAGCTGGTCTCTAACGGCTATGGCTAAGGCTGTATGCAGTGTGTGTGTTAAAGGAGCCGTCAACCTGCCATTTCAGGATGATGTGAAAGGATGAATTTTCCTTCTACAGGGATGTGGCCGCTGAGCCTGGCAGGTTTCTTCCTTCAGGGATTTTTGTTTTGCAGTAGCTTTCACCTAGAAAGCCTTTCCAACAGGAGCTACAGCAGTCTTATTCAGCTACATTTTAGCCTTGCTGCAGTATCTTCCACTTCAGTGATTTTTAATGAGAGATCTTTTGTTTTACTGGCAGTATCAATCCTGATGCTATCAGGTGCCAGCTTCCAGAAGGCTCCTCTTTATATTGTCACACAGGCTTTCTACTGCATTTAAAAACTTAACCTCCAACAGGAAAGCCTTGCAGGTTCAGAGGTGACGGGTGAGTTTTTACACTGCAGATAGATCCATTGCTGTAGTCCTTCCTGTCTTGCCGTTATTACTGGTTTGGCCTAATACCACTTCTGCTGCCAACAAGTGTTAGTTTCTCCCTGGAAAAATAAATACGCCTCTTACAAAACTGTCCTTAAACACAACCGGGTAACACCTTGTATCAGCTGCAGTTATCTGTAGCAAGAGCAGTGGAAAACGCCAAATAGCTGAACATTCAGTGCTGCATGTAATGCCTTAAAAAATTAATACTCCTTTGTGTGTAATGTTTACTATCGGACATGCTGAGACAGTATATATCTGATTGGGGAAGCTGCTTAAGCATGTACTCGATTTCCAGCAGCTAACTGAGCCTCTGAACTGAGGTCTGTGGTGCTTAGCCATGCACGCGTGTGTTTCTGAAATGGCCTGGACTGATATGTGAAAACTCTCCTATGGCTTGTTTGTATTTATTTGGGATTTGAATTTCAGTTTCCTATACCTATAACAAGGCAGAGGCCTTTGTGGTTAGGCAGTGCTGTAACAGCCAGAGGTTTTTAATCTCCACCTGTGTGCTCTGAAATGGGGGATGTGATGTACTATCCTCTGTCTGCTTTTAGTTGCTGTAGGATCGCCAAGCATCTCTATGGAAAGTGAAAGCTTAAAGATCTCGGTGAGGTAGATGGTGATTTTCAGGCTTGTGTAAGCCTCATTGCAGTCTTATGCTTGAGAGCCTTCAGCCTAAACAAGGGAAAGCCTAACAAGTCGCAAATGTAAATAATGTTATTGGGAAGTCGTGTATCAGGACATACAATGAAGTTGTTAGCCACTTGGCTGTTCATAGAGTACAGCCTGTCAGTCTCCACCTGTCCAGCTGTTCTCTTGCATCGCCTTACAGATGTTTATTAGTGTGTGTTTTGAATCTGGATCCTATTTCTCAAAGCAGTTCAGCACATGGGGAACCGAGTCCTGGAGAAAACCCAGGCCCAGCTGTGGATGTCGAGTGCGGGGGTTCTTGCCTGTAGCTGAGCAGGGTGGCTCTACTGCCTATGCCTGGCTCGTCTCTTTTTTTTTTTTTTTTTCCCCCCAAGGTCTGTCTGTATGGCAAACAGGATATGTGTGTATCTGAGCACCAAATTAGAACCTGCTTACTGCAAAGGAAACCTTTCCCAGCTGAGTTTATTAAAAACATAACCATTGGGAGGGTGGGGGACAGAAGAAGCAAAGACATAGTCAACTCTTTCAAGAGAAGAGGCTGTGGAAGATTTAGATGTATGTTAGCAAGTCACTGAGAATAAATGGTAGTGGCATGTTGTTGATTTTTTTTTTAACTGAAATTCTGATTCATTTTGCACACATTTGTTTAAAATTGTATTGATACACCCTTGTGCTTTCATCTGTGTGTGCGAATGTGAAGCTATTGTCTCTAATAAATAGCCTGAACTTTGGTTTGACCTGTAGACCGTAATTCATTTGCAGACACAGCATAAGTTATGTTACAGATATCCTTCAGGGTATCATTGTGAAACCCAAGGTTATTCATTTACTCATTGGTTCCTGAAGTAGAGTTCTCCATCCCATGCACTGCATCAAAGGAGGTTGTTTGCTCTCCTGTCGCTTGCAGAAGGATAGGTTTTTGTCTTTGCAGTTGCTTTTGGAAGAGGATGATGAGGGAATTTCTGCTTCCTTCCTGCGGGTGGATTTTTCTTGATCTTTTTAACAGAGTAGACCTGCTGCTTTCACTACTGGTAGCTGATGGTTGTTCTGAATTGAGGACAATTAAAATTTGGATGAAGTAGTAGCAATTGCAAAACAGAGCAGCTTTATTTCAAATGTTAGCATCTAAATAGCTTCTTTAGAAGTGAGTGGACTGTTCCATATTGTTCTCTTCATTTAATATTAGACTCACTATTCTGAATCTTAAGTGAATATTAAAGTCACTGTTAAGCTGATCTTGACAAACACTGCTGAGCATGTTAGTGACAGTGGTAGTATTTTCTCTTAGTTCCATACATATATATATATATATAAAAAGGCTATGAGTAATAAAGTAAAATCCATGCTAACAGTGATGGTTTAAACTTCAGATGCCATTAGTACCGAAGGTGCTGTTTGCCTTTGTGTTGTGCTCAGTCCCTTCCATCCCGCTGTTGAAGCTAAGCTTTCATGGTTAGCCATTATGGTGAGGTTTCAAGAGTAAAAGGGCACTCCCTATTGCTAAAGCTTTGCTCCTAGCGCTCTGTTCAATCCAAGCACTTAGTGCGTGCCAAGAAAACGACCTTTGCTAACTGTTACAGTGAATACAGTGCTATGTTCATACAACTAGCTGTGCTATCTGGGAGCCTGCAAGAAGAACTGAACAGACTGGGGACCGCCTGATTTCTTCTGTGCTTCGGAGGTGCCCATACAGAAGCAGGTTGAGGGGCAGCCTGGTTCTGAATGAATCGCTGGCAGCAGTAGCCTGACTGTCAGGGCATGAATTTTTTTGAGCCTACTTTCCCTTACCAGCCTGTCTTTTTCTGCTTCTTTTTAAATATTTTTACTTCTCATCAGGAAAATTTGGTGATTTCGTGTTTTGGATCTTCATGTCAGTAGACGGGGACAAGTTGAATGATCTGTGTTTGTGAAATTTGTTTTGTAGAAGGCAACCTGTACTATGAATGTTCTAATCTTGTATTTTAAATACATTCCCTTCTGTACCTACTTACACACTTATATGTTACTGTGTCAAGTTTCATGCTGGTGTGTTTTTTTACACTTTTTATCTGTGTTGCTCCAGCACACCTGAAAAATGGATGGCGTTAACCTGCAGTCTTTTTGTTCACTGCAGAATTATCTATCAAGCTTCAAACTGTAACATCTTTGCAAATTGTCAATGGAAATAGTCCATGCATGCCTCAGGTCCCACAGAGGAGATCCTGCTCTCCTTCACTGAGGGAGAAGATGAGGTCCAAGGCTGAGGTGGCAGGACTGGCACCAAAGCTGGTCAGTTCAGTGTTAGCTACAAGGTGTCACTGGAGACAAAGGTGTGCAGTCCCTACCAAACCCTTTTTTTCCAGGAAAAATAGCACAGCTTGGTTGACTGTTTGATCATTTGTGAGACACCTTGTACTTGGATTATTAATAGTGGACCTCTTGAAGTCCACTAGTCTTGGGAACATTATTTACTCTTTTCACAAATGGTCTTGACTCTGCTCTTTGAAACTATTGATGAGATAAACTTGAACATACTTGTCTTTTATTTTTGGCAATGCCTTGCAACAGGAAGATGTGACTAGTGTAGAATAACCGGGAATAAAATCGAGTAGTATGTGTTTTCAGTCTATGCAATTGAGGACTGATGATAAAAGCTGCTATGAATTAGACCTACTTGCAGGAAAGGACCTTAGCTAACTAGAAGGATCTATGTAAGATGATGTGGCTATGAAAATTTTCAGCACCGAGTGACATTTTCCAAGGTCTTGGTGAAACGTTATCTGAACAGTCTGAAGTTGTTTGACTGTGTTCAAGGAGGACTCCTGGCATGACCATGCTCCTGCTCCGGCAGGGGGATTGGACTAGATGATCTTTCGAGGTCCCTTCCAATCTCTAACATTCTGTGATTCTGTGATGACCAGTAAGTGAAGATCTGATTTTATAAGAAACTCAGAGGATTGATTTGTTTAATCTAGCCTATCTGGGCCCTGGAACAGACTCTTGAGTGCTGTCCCTAGCTCATTATGAAATCAGCTCTGAGGAAGAAAAAGCCACTGGAGTTGGGGGATACTGTTGGCAGAAGAACAAATGGGTTTAAGCTGAGAGGAAGTGTTCCTAACAATTTAGAGGAATCAGGCTCCACAGCAGCTTTCCAACCAGATGGTTGGGAGTGCAAGTCTCAGCTACTTTCAGGATAGAGGTTGATATATTTGATAAAAAATATTTTCTGTTATTCATTCACTCTGTGACTGTTAGGAACAGAAATAATGATCAAAAAGGCCCCTGTCCCAGTAAGAAGTCAGTGTTTGAGTAAGTAGAACGGCTACATCTTCTAGAAGTTATCTGAAAATTAAATACTTGTTTAGGCAGTCTGGTCATCCTGCAGTGGCAAAAAACTGATGGATGGATGTCAGACCACTGTATTTGTTCAGTACTATGTGACAAAAGTCCCTGGTCTCTGATCCTGTCTGGGTGTCTTTAGGCTATGTCTGATTCTTTTTTTCCTGCCTTATTAGCATTAAGGAGAATGCTGTAGGTGTGTATGTTCTTTAATTTCACAATGATAGCCAGAGAAATATGTTCATAGATTTCCAGAGGACATTGAGGAGATCGTGTATCATCAAAGAATAAAAATTGAGCCTCCTTTCTCAATAAATAAGACAAGGTTGTGCAGTGATGCAGCTTTTTCTTCCTTTTTTTGAACAAGAAGTGTAAGTTCATTGTATCCAGAAAACAATTATCAAAATGTCAAAAATATTTCTTTGTCCTTTTTTTTCCTAGTTGGGGAATGGCAGTCAACGTGTACTCTACCTCTATAACCCAAGAGACTATGAGCAGACATGACATCATCGCATGGGTTAATGACATATTAGCTTTAAACTACACAAAAGTCGAACAACTCTGTTCAGGTAAGAAAGCACAGTATGCTCTACAAATGTTTGTTTTAAAACCACTTTAAAAGTCAGATTTGTTGAAAATAGATAACTTTTAACTCTGACGTAAAACAGTTGCTCTGAGCAAAGAGACTAATGTATGTGCAAAGGAAGCGTTTTTGCATTTGTGTTAATCATGGAAAGATTAGGTGCCTTCAGAAAGCATGACAAATGCAGAGGTGAATGGGACAAATGTAGCAGGAGAGATATAGAAGTAATAAAAAGGTGGACTAAGCAAGAAAAGAATACAGTGACAAGCTTTTGTGTTTTAAAGCTACCAGGGTGGTATCTTTTCCAATGGAGAGTGGACATACCTGAAAAAAGAGACAAATAGGGAACTGACACCCCGGGTGAACAAAATTATTCAGCACCTTTTCCTTCCTGGTAAGGGTCCTCAAATCCCTGCTGATGTTTGCAGGAAAAGAGCACGAGTGTGACCGTGAAGAACAACATGAGGAAGTGAGCCTTTAGCTGTTGTGAGAGCTTTAGAAGTTTGTCAAGAAAATCTGACTGTTTCTCCTTAAATGTAACTGAAGTCTTATTGTAAGTAAATTTGGTAATGAGCCTTTAAACAAAGGGTAATGGTTTGAATACTTTGGACATTTTGGTTAATCAGAGTGGCAGCTACAAGATGCGTGTTAAACAACAGGGTCTGTAACTAAATGGTGACTGGAAATGACACGAACAAAGGCTGATGTTTCACTGAGAATACAGATGCCCCTGGGGAGTGATTCTTTCTGATTTCCTACTGTGATTTTTAAATTTGAAGATGTTTGTGTTGGAGGAGATCTAACTTAGATTGCTACTTCCAGACAACTGACATGCTGGAAATAACTTACTTATGAAGACAGTGCTCTAAGTACATAGAACTGAAACCACATTACCACATTTCAGCTACTTACTGGTCCGGCTGAAAGGCATAAATGGGGTCTTATATTCAAATATTTGAATTTACCTACCATTCTGGGTAGATTTTCTGTCTCAGAGATGTTCCCCAAAAGGTACAGAAAATCCTTTGAGGATGATAGCCTCATAGGCTGTGCTTCAAAATTAAAAAAAAAAATCTCATCTGTAGCAGCAGTCTTGCAGGCTTGCACAATGACTACAAAATTGAGATTAGAAAAACGCAGGTTAAAGTGCATGTAAATAAGTTATATAAACTAAATAACTAAAGACATAGAACATGTCCCCATAGACATGGGAAATAACCTTTTTAACAGATATTAAACTTGAAATGTTATATTTCGCTGCTGTTATATTTACATGTCAGGAAGTTAGCCTAAGTATTTTTGTTTGGTGAATTATACATAAAGGAAATATTCACATCGGGATGTGTGTGCATGTGGGTGCAAATACAGGTGTAGCTATATATATAGACACACATGCACACTTATAAGAGGATAGAAAGATACAAGAAAATGGACATTTTCATACCAAAATACCCAGCGTTTGGCATTGTCTGAAACAGGAAGCATACTAGACAAGTTATTGACTTGTTCCTGCATAGCTATTTATATGCTCATAAATAGTTGAAAGGAAGCTTTTGAAGTGAATTCTCCATCAAGTTAAATGTGTGTGGGCTTAAAAAAAACCCCAAGACCAACCCCCCCCCCCAAAAAAAAAAAAACAAACCTTTCTCAAAATAGGGGAGAGGTGATCTAAGAAAGTGTTGATTATACAGAATAAATCAAGTTAAAGATATTTTAAAAGATCCAGATTGAGAGACTTCAGCTGGGTGGGGCAGGCTGGAGAAAAGCATGGAAATTGTCACAGACTCACTGTCCCATTTCAGTACACAGCTTATACAACTTTTTCTGTGACCTCCAGTGAGGATTTTAGGACATACCACAAGGGAAAAAAATTAAAAAAGGTCTCATTAGAGCTCTTACTCCATCCTGTATAAAATTAAATCTTTTCTTCCTTTAGAACTTCCTGGATTACATTAATTGCTATTGTTACCTGATGCTTTTACATTCATATCTTAATGGGTCACAGCTGTAAACTTGAATATTCCCATTTGGTTTGGTAGTTGAGCTTGATATTTACACATTCTTACTTTCATGTTAATGTTCATTACAATCCCAGAAGGGGCTTTAATAGTTCCTTACGTGAAAGAGCATCCTAGCCCAGTCCTTCCTGTGGTCTGGAGGACTTTGCTCTCTGAACTGATGAATGTAAACTAGATTATTGCAGACAGTAGAGCACAGTAGTCTTAGGGACTGATCCAACCCATTTGAGACTGCTTAGTTTCTCACGTGCTGTTGCAAGACATGCACATGTAGGGATTGAAGATAGATGGACAAGAAGCTTTGGGAATCTTTCTGTATTTAATATAGTTTATGATAGTGTAAACTCCAAGTAGTTTATTTAATGTACGTATGGTTTATTTAGTGTACCTCTAGTGTAGTTTAAAGGATAGAAACTGGGGGAAGAGTAGCACAAATGACCAGCCAACTAGCAGGCAGAGCACCAGCATGGACCATAGTTTGAGAAGGGCTGATGCAACTCGTTCATTCTGGCGTTCCTTTGGCTGATGTTCCTTGGAGCACTGACAGCTTCCATCCGGCTTAACATTGGTTTCCATAAAATACGAGCATTTCTTCAGGACTTCAAAGAGAAGGACTATGTAGGGAACTCTTTACAACTATGAAGCATTTCACAGCAGTAAAAGGGAGCTGCAGAGCCACTGTAACTGAATTTTTATAACCCACTGTAAAATTGTATGGGCATTTTCATCTTTTTTAGAAAAAAACATTAAGATTTGTCATGCTGTTATGTGACTATTCAGTTCTTGTTCATTTTTGTTAATAAGGAGCAATTGAAAGGCCAGTAAAAGCTAAATGCGAAGCCAAAAAAAGCAGGGGAGGGGGAGATGCTAAGTCTGAAATAAAAGCTCGAAGGCGTTACTTTTGGGAGGCATGAGCCACCCAGATGTGGCATATGCTTGTGTTCTGCACCTTGCTGGGAGATCTCATGGGTACCCAAGTTTGCAGCCAGCCTAGCAGTAGTTTTGGACATTCTGAGCTCAAGCAAGAAGGAATAGTGTGCCATTCTGCCTTTACTAAAGGCTTTATTCAGAGCATACCTAAACATGGCAGTTTGTAACAAAGACAGAAAAAAACAATCAGCCCTTCTTTTTCTTGTTGCTGTAGAGAAGTAGCTTTGGTAATACACATCCTGTAGAAATACCAGCCCGCTTCCCAATTGCCAGTTACAGGAACAAAGCTGCTAGGGTGAAGAGCAGCAAAGGAAAAGACTGGCTTAGTCATAAAGTATTTGTATTCTTTGGGAGTCTTACATGAGTTTTTGTCTCTGCTAAGTAGGCCGAGCAAAGTGCAGTGTCCCCTGAGCTTTCTGAATGCCTGCTGTAGCAGTGATGTGCCAAAAAGGCCAGGTTATGGATGGATGCAGCCCTGGAGAGTCTAAATTTAGGCTGCAGATCCTCTGGTAATTTAGCTTTGACAACTCAAGAGAGAAAATCTCTCTGAGCATCTCAAATCAATACAGTTCTTTTCACTTTAGGTGAGTGTTACTTGGGCAGTTTTTTTGTCTCTGGGCTTGACTTCCTGCAAGGTTGTTAACCTGAATGTGAAATTTATAATCCATGGTTTTAATTGGAGGCATAGTACATTGCTTTTAGATGGACATTAGACTTGAGAGCGTTTGATACATGAATAAAAATAATAGAGAACAACCAAGTGGATTTAGTGTAGCAGGATCCCCTGTGCAACACCCATAGGCTTAGGAAACAGGAGCTTTAAATGAGTTATGCCACTAGTTGTTTCTTAGCAGTCATGCTATTTTTGTAATGAATACACAGTGGCTTCTTAAAAAGAATTCTGACTAAACAGCTTGTAACTGAATTTTCTATACTAAGGCTGTTTTTCATCTATAGGGAATACCAAGTGAACATGTTACAGGGCTTTCCATGAATGTTTGGCTGCTACATGAGAGTATATTCAAAATAAAAGTCAGGCAGGAGAGTATAGAGGGCTTGTGTATGAGTTAATAAGGAACAACACAAAGTGTACAAGCTATATAAAGTATGAGCAACTAAGCAAGAAATGGTAAATGGTTTCTATATGGTTTCTATGGTTTCTATAAATATATAGAAAGAAAAATGCAGCCTGAGGTGAGGTATAATTTCTGGCTTAGCTATACTTGTGTGATTCTTTGAGGTTAAGGAGGTACAGAATCTTTTCCCCCCTCTCCTGCATTTGAAAATTCTGAGTAGATTTATAAACTTGCAAATTGTCTGGCCTCCAGTGCATACAGACCTTCTGTCTTTCAGGATTTGTATGCAAGGATCAAGGATTAAATGTGGGGTGGTTTGTTTTGGTTTTTTCCTTGCTTTTAATAAATGACCATATTATAAAGAGAGCGTGTGGTTTGGCATTTTCAAATGTGATGCTTCCTCTGCAGATGCCCTGGGTGTTGCCACACAGAATTTTTCACATGGTGACTGCTGTAGCTAGAACCATATCTCAGGTGGTGTTCCTCCTGTGAAAATACATACTCCCTTTATACATAGATTTCTTTGGTGCTCCACCACCCCAGTCTCAGAGGAAGGCAGGCAGTGTGATGATAGGGCAGATTGACTTGGTGTTGCCTCTCGGGCTCGGGATTTGGGGCAGAGCTCCGACGCAGCCTCTATGGGCTGTTGTCCCTTGCAACCGGCACTGTGGAGGGCAGAGAGTTGTTCCTGGCATGTGGAGGATGCCCAGGGTGTTCTGCATGCTGGGCTCTGCGCTGTGGGGCTGGCAGCGTTTGTTTGCAAGGTGGCCATCATCCCAGCCTCAGGCCCCTGGGTATCAGCAGGGAGGGGTGCCAAGGGGGCTGCCTCCCTGTGAGAGGGGGCTTTTCCCTCCTGCACACATCAGAGATCTTTCTGAGCTGCGTTGAGGGGAGTGCAGAAGAAAGGTACTGGCCAGTCAGAGAGATGGTGAGAAGGGCTTTTTCTTCTGCATGTCATTTGTGTGTACATACATGCAAACAGGGTGTATTCTGTGGCTTGGCTCCCTAGGATTTGTTTTTTCATGTCTCAGAAGGTGTGTTTTGCTCAGTGCCTATAGTGACCTGTAACTTCCTACACGTGTATGACTAAAATCCGCGTTATAGGACCCTGTTGGAGCATTTGCTGCCACCATGCTTTCTGTACAACCTGGTGTGCTACTGCCTGTGAAGCTGAATCATCTTTCAAGATTGGTAGTTTTGGGGGTTTTTTTTCCAGTTTTCAGCGTTGCAAAGGCTGGGTCTCTAGAGGAGCTTGGAAACATTATAACATGGCTTGATCTCATTTGCACTGTGCAACCAAGCCATGTTTCAAGGAACTAGCATGTTGTCCTGAGGTCATGCAACATAGAGGATGCTTAGTGTCAATGACTCTCTAATGTTTCCATGTGATGTTTGGGATTAGAGGGATACAATATATGTTAGTGATCGGATTTAAGATCATTTCCAAAACTTTCTGAGGAAGCTTGCAAAGCAGTATTGTGAGATTTTCAGCCAATAATTTTTTTTTAAATGTCATTCATTAAGAATTCAGGAGGAATAGAACTTAAGGTTTTTTCTTTTTAAAGTTATTATTTAATTACTCATAGCAGTCGGCTGCTTGATCTCCCCCCTTTTGAAAGAGCTTGTTAGATTTTGTGCGCTACTTTATTTTTTTGGTCATGATGAGTTACGCTGCTATTTTAAGTTAAGTGGGAACTGTGTTTTCTGAAATTGTTCTGATCTTCCTGTTTAAAAATTAATTAATTCTAAAATAAATTATTGCTAAAAATTAAGTATTAAAAACTCTGCTGTGTATAATTTATGAGCAGCTTAACGATTTACATATTTAAGAAAAAGAGAATACAAGTTAACACAGGGGAAGCCTTCCTCCCACATGCATTATTTAACATGATCAGTGGATACTCTGTGTTATGTCATACAAATGCCGCCCTGCGTTGAACAGGATTTTTGAAGCAGATGTCAATGAGACACATGTACCTCAGTGGCCATCGGTGTGGTTGGTAGGAGGTCCATAGTTCTGTAGGCTGTTTTCTGTGGTGACAGGGGTGCTTTCGGAAGCTCCCATGTGTATGCAGGCAGCCACCCTCCCCTCTTTCAGGCAGCTGTGCTCATGCAGCTGTG
>NW_010118073.1:25445-78774 GCF_000699245.1 Pterocles gutturalis
TTTTTTTTTTTAAGTGGCCTCCCAAGACTGTTGCTGGGAAGGGTGAAGCTTGGGCCAGAATAGCTACATGGAAGCACAGCCCCATAAATGTTTGCTTCTCTGCAACTAAGCGGGCAGTGAGTTGGTGTGGGCTTGAACATTCCCCAGGAAATGGGATGAACTCTCTTAAATCATTTGGTGGATTTGTTTGTTTGGGTTTTTTTTATTTTTAGTTGGAGAAATAGAATTGTTTTGACTGATATTCTAGGTCATATAGATGCTGCTGGAAATGCAAATAGGAATTTGAAGACTGTGGTCTCCAGGGGAGCGCTGAGCGTGAATTGTGTTGTTTCTTAAATGTGTGGCTGTATGTAGGACAACTTTATGCTCACAGACATGCCCAGTTTAACAAAAAACTTTGAATGACATAACAGGGTACCCATATTTGAAATCTAAATGAAAATCTATACTATGATATCTAAGTCAGAAGCCATCACTCCCACAGAAGCAGAACAAACAAACAAACAAAAAATTCTAATTACAGAAAAAGGTATGGTCAGCCTTTTTCCCAAATGGGATTTTTCAAAAATGAGTATGTAAAAATCAAAATGAGGCCTGGTTAAAAGGTTTAACCTTGAATTGCATTTCATTTTAGAACAAAATTCTTACTAAGTATTTGTAGTGAATTTCTAGTGTAGCTCCTTGTGCTGTGGTTTGGACATCAGAGTTAAAATAAAGCAGCCCCCACGCAGACAGGCCCTGTCTTTTCATGGGCCCTTTGTAGTCCCTGCTGGCTGGTGGGGTTTTATGTGACTTTCTGGGATCTTGCTCCCACACACTGCAGGGGTGAACAAGGAGGGACAATCTTCTGACATGCGATGTGAAGGACTGACCTGACTGCTCCTACAGGGGACAAATATTAACTTGGGCATACCTGAGCTTATATTATAGTATTTCTACTAAATACTTTATTAGTATACTAAGTACTAAATAGAGTATATTTAAATAAGTTAGTTTGCAAATAATATTTTTTTCATTTTCCTTTATAAATATAGAAACATAAATACCAAAAATACCAAGGATTCAATCTTGCTCTCCAGCTAAAATCTAGGAGGTTTACCAAGCAGTGAAAACTTGCAGGAAAACAGGCTTCTCTTGTTTCCATTGTTATCTCCTTTAATTTCCTTGTGCTTTAAATAGTCAGAAGCAGAAGTACCTTTGATTATCCAGAAAATGTTTGTTTACTTTTTTGGATTCATTAACTTCCAGATGGAAGAGGAGAAGGAGAAAAACTGAAAATCTGTAATGATGCAGAGTGCATATGCTTCAGAGCAAACTGTAAGTTAGTATGGCCAGTCTGGGAAGGAAAGTAGAAGCAGGGAAAGTGTAGGACAAAAGCTAGAATGAGTTCAGTGTTGTTTACTGCCAGGGGGAGTAGCAAAAGATTATTTACAACTCTGAAAATGCTATAAAAATGTTATGATTTTATAGTTTGGGTAGAAGCTTCCAGCTTTACCACTGCATGTGGCAAAACTCTTTAATTGCAATAGCTTTAAAAAAAAATAAATAACCTTTTCAATGCTCAGTTTGTTTTTCTGTGTCTTAATTCTGCCCCAGCATCCCTTCCCCTCCTCTGGCAGCTGCCTGCCTGCCCAGCCCCATGGGTGCAGTCCCCTTGCTCTGCCCTGAGCATGGTGTGGGAAGCCCAGCGAACGCCTGCAAACCCTGTGATGCTGCTGGACTCTTCCTGCTCACTAATCAGGCCAAAAGTAGCGGCTGCTGGGGCTGTAATCCAGCACAGCCATCTTTGCAGGTTGATTTAACAGTCTGGCCTGTGAATATCTTCTGTAACTAATGGCAGCATCAATATTCCAGATCAAAACGTGAAAGGGCTTTCAGCCAGTGGCTCCTAACTGCTTGTTAGCTAATACAGGATAAGAGGGTTTTAACATTGATCCCTCTTCTGCAGTGCTACCAGCTGTGGTTTTTGTCTCTCATTTGAGTAGTTTTCCAATTATTGCTGGTTTTGTGTGTGTATATGTACATGTTTATGCATAGAAAAGACTTTTGGTTGTAGAGACAGAGTTATTGAGAGAGCCATTCTGGACAAGTAATATGTTTGCAACTCCTCTGTATAGATTTGTTAAGTTTTTGTTTTGGTTTGGTTTCTTCTTTTGTGGTGTGTGTTTTGGGTTTTTTTGGGGTGTTTTTTTTGTTTGGTTTTTTTTTTTTTTTTTGTATTCAGGGGTTTATCTTGCAGAAGATGTAGGGAAGTTTTAAAGTCTTGAATAAAATATAGTGGCATAAAAATCCTTGTGTTCATGTAAATTATGAAAGAGTTATGTCAAAAGCCATGATGTCATTATTGCCACTTTCGTTGTGTTAAAAATATTCCATTCCCATGCACCCACATTGAAGCATCAGTTGTATGGTAAATTGGATAGGCCTAAAGTGCTGTCCAGTGTACAGAGGACTACGTGTGCATATGCTGCGGCCGTGAGGCAAAGGCATCCCAATCTTGCGTGACTTAAGTAGGGCTGCTCTTTCTGCAGGAAATCTCAGCAATGAGCAGCAGAGAAAGTAGCATTCCCATTATGCTGCACTGACATTTAGCATTCAAACGCAATGTGATAGCTACAAGCTTTATGGGGTAAAATTTTAAATTATAAATAAATATCTATATAATATTAAATAAGTACATAACCTCGATGCCCAAAATTGGGTAGTCTCAGTTGACTGTAATGGTATTTTTTGCTTTTTCCTGTTGCCGTGGTAGGAGGATGTCTGCCTTGTGGGAGTCAAGAAGAGTTTTCTCATTATATTTTACTGTGTTTAGTTCAGTCTGTGTTTGCATGTTGCCTCTGTACCTCACGAAGGAGTGTTTTAATAAATTGTGTTTGCCAGTGTGATAAAATCCTCCTGCTGGGGAAATGGCCTGGCGGCTGGCTTCGGTGGTGTATCGGAGAACAGGTTTGTGCTGTCGTGTGGATGTGGTCCAGTGTTTTCTGCCCTCAAGTGTCATGCAAACCCACGAGCACCTCCTGGCTGGCGAAGACACAGAAACAACTGCCAGCATGATGGGAAGAAAACATGAGGAAATACCGTAACTAGAGTCTTAAACCTAGTACGACTGTATCTAAAGGCATGCAGAAGGAATTTGCATTACCAGCAGAAGGAGAAAATCTCATGTGAACACTTTGGGTTTCTAGTTTTCTAAAAGGATCTAGATGAAAGGTTGCACAGTGCATTTTCAAGGCCTCCAGGCAATTACTTAGATATCAGAGTAAAGCTTATAACTGGGGTGTGGGGAGGATGAAAGGACAGAGCTAGGAACAAATTCAATTTATAACATGAAATGATTGCATAATAATCCTTTTGCATGAAATTAAATAGTAATAAATGCAGTCAAGTCATGCATTATCTGTAGATGCATGCTTTTAATTGTAATGTCATTCTTCTGTTGCCACGTATTTACCAGTTCTCTTGCTAAGGATGAGTTTTGAATAACTAATTGCGTTTATATAGCTTTCTATAAGAAGATGCAAATTTGTCATCTGATGTTTGTAACTTGCCAGAAGGCTCCTTTTGCCTTTAGGGAATATTTTGCTTTGATTCCTAATCATATCAAAACCATTACAAACAGCTAAGCACAAGGAGTCCTTGGAAAATCAGATTTTTGTATAACAGTTTTCCACCACAAAGCTAGGCAACATGAATATAATTTTCTAAAAAATGGCAGGGGTTTTCAGCACTAAAGCTTGATCTCAATAAGTCACTTAGCAAAACTCATATCCATGTTTTGGGAAGCTTTTTTGGACTCCACTCTTAAACTCTGCTTTTCTTCTTGGGAAGTTACGAGCTCTGTAACCTTACATATTATGGTTGAGTGGATACAGAGAATGAGAACTATCTCATGCATAAAGTTGGTCCTGTCAAAACACATGCATACCCACGGAGAAAAATGCCTTAAAGTTTAAATTATTGTTGCCCCTCCTGTAAAACTGGGCAAGCCAGATGTCTGCCCTGTTAATTTGGCTGTTGTGTAAGCACTCAGAAGAATTATTATTTTTTTTATAAAAATCATTGTCGTTGATACTGAGCTGAACTGTTAGGTGAGATCTAGACATTTGTTTGTCAAAACTGATCTGCACTAAATGCGCAAAAGTCCTTTGTGTGGAAGTGAAATTGAACTTGTCATGAGTAATGGGGGTGATCACTTCCCTGCCCTGCGTGCTTAAGCACCTGGGCTGCATGCTCTACAGCCCTCTGCTTCACAAACGCACTTTGACAAATCTTTGCTGGACTAGAAAACCCTCTTCTGAAGAAGAACTGAAATTGGTTTTCCTCTGATTTCCTCAAACGTTTTCAGCCTTAATTTCCAAACACTTGAGCGTGTCAACAGTAAAAACTCATTTTGCAAAGGACAGCGACATGATGATGTTGTAAGAGGAAGCTCCCTGCATGCAAGAAAAGGCTATCCCTATCAACAGGAGTCAGTACACCATTTAGAAATTCTTCCATATACCTGCTGCTCTGGGCTGGATTAGCTGTGCACACACCCCCTATCTACTAATATGTAAATTCAGATAGCCGTCGAAGTTGAACTTAGAAATCATATTGTTTTGAGACAGAACTAAAGCTGGCAGCCCAGCTTCCGAGTTCTATGGACAGTGGGTAGACTATGCTAAAGTCTGCTTATTTTAAATGCTTTCCTCAGGAGAGAAAAATCAGTAAGGAGGTTTGTTTTAGAGGAATGGGAACTGACTAGTATGTTTTAACAAGCTGGAGCTTTGCAGTTTTAAATTATGGTTTGTTGTAATCTTGAATGATTGTCTTGGATGTGATTGACATTAGGCTAAAAGTGCCAGAATAAAGATGATCTTGGCTTGGTTGAATTCAGGAGGCTGTGAGGATTGAGGGAGCTTATTAAGAGATTTCCATTTTGATTGTGATCTTCTTACTGTATGGACAGTTCTGCTGTGTACAGGGACTCCAAGAACATCAGCTTTAAACAGAAGAAAGATTTAATTAGCACTAGTCCTGGTAGATCTTCAGATGCCACACAGCAGTGTGTCATGCATCCAGATTTAATGGAAAAACCCCACATTAATATGTCCCACTGTTCAATGTACAAGTAGAGCTTGGGTGCATAGTTTTAAGTTGAATTACAGCAGGGACTTATTCAGCACTGTTGCTTTCTGCTCATGCTTTCTACTAATGACATTAAATGCCATTTGGTCTTAGCTGGGTGCATCTGGATTAACATCAATGCATTCTCTCGTTATAGGAGCAGCTTACTGCCAGTTCATGGACATGTTGTTCCCAGGGTGCATTAGCTTGAAGAAAGTAAAGTTTCAAGCAAAGCTGGAGCATGAATACATTCACAACTTCAAACTTCTGCAAGCGTCATTTAAAAGAATGAATGTGGATAAGGTAGGCATTCAGTATTTGTATTTCAATCACTACAAGTTTCAGAAGTTGTATAAACTCAGTGAAGTCAATAAGTAAGGGAAATAAACTTCAAAATATTCAAAATACACTTTTTCAGCTTTTGTGCTGAGAACTGGAGTTACAAGTTGTATGTGAAGATGCTCTTGACCTTTCATAATCTGAAAAGGGTATTTAGGCATGAAGGAAGAAATTTGTCATGCCTCATGTAGGTACACAGTGAAAATTGAGTCCATGTGCTCGCTCAGGAATTGTGCAGCATAACTCATTATATCTTAATATCAGAGACCCTTTTGATAAAATACCATGTGTTGGAAGTTCCTTACCATCTGTGAACCTTGATTTTAGATACAGTGAAATTACTGGTGACCTGATTTTCCAACAAAATAACTTGGAAATATGCTGTTCTTATAAGTATTCTATGTTTCTTGCACAAAATGGGGTTTAAGGAATTTAAAGTATTCAAGAGCTGGAATATTTTATCCAATTATTTGATAGGTTGACCAGCATATGTGATGTTGTAAGAATGGAGGACTCTTAAAAAATGGCTTGTTCAGCCATGAGGTATTGGTTTATGCTTGAATGTGTGAGTTTGACAGACTCGTTGATATAAATTACTGGGTTGATAAAAATGAGTAATGAAAGTTATGTTGTCATACTTTTAGTTTTACACAGATGCACTACCTGTATATCCTTTTAAGGTTCTGCTCTGGCTTTTATCGTTGCCTTATTCAGAAATTTAAACAGTCTTAATAGAGCATCCTGTAAGACCTTTTTTAAAGCAATGGAAAACCCTCATTATTTCCTGAAATGTTGTAGAGCTTCTGTTTACAGTGTGACTTGGAAAGCCTAATAAAGTTAACATTGTCAATTTTTCTGTAGGGAGCAAACGTGCTATACTTTCTCAATGCAGAATTAAGATACAAAGCAGCAACCTGAAAGGACAGGCCAAATGCTACATTAATCCTTGTAGGAATATTGTAGACTTACAAAATGTTCCACAGTTGGCTTAACCTTGAAGAAGAAATGAAAAATTGCAATGGTTTAGGGTACCCTTTTTCCAGATGAAAATTGAATGTATTCAGGAGACATTAAGATCCATCTAACTTGGCTCTTTAATCAGCTGCATGAATTAAGCAAGGCAGGGCAGCTCTCCTTCTGCAGCACTCCCTTCGTAGTCCCTGTCTGCCCACAGCATCTGGGAAGCTTGAGCCTCCTGCAGAACGATGCTGAACCACCTCCTTACACTGTAATATTGGCCCAAGGCACCTTTTGGAGGCTTAATTTCTGTGAAAAATTCTGCAGGATATGGAGACATCCCCATAGCCTTTTTTTTTTTGGTTTACTAAAACTTTCTAGGCATTGTAGTCAACTTCTACATGTCCACAAACTGTTCTATGTATAGCTGTACATAAAATGGAAAAAAATTACAAGGTTAAAACCTCAGGGTTAGTTCATATGATGAACACGTACTACCAAAATGTAGGTTGGTTTGAACTGCAGCATGTCTTGGAAAAGCTGCTGGTTTTTTTGTAGTTTAAAGAGTAGGACAGAGACCGAGAAACTCCCGTCTGGACCTTTTGAAGAGTTGTTCATTTTTAGTATGCGTGTCTATTAAAACCAGAAATCCCTAGTTAGTTGAATATAGTGTTACTCCCAGAACAGCTTCATTAATCGTGGCTGTCACTGCAATAAGAAAGGAGTAACTCCGCGGAAGAGCAGCTATAAAGGCTTACGTATATGCACTGTACAGCCACTTCAAAGGCTGGGTCTTTGTTTTATTTTGGGTTTATTTCTTAAGAAAACTTGCAAATCCACCATAGTTTCCTTATTTTATGAAGACAACAATGGCAGAGAAATATATGCTGATATAGTTAGTAGATTTTTTCAAATAAGTGTTTATATGTAATTTTTATATTTATAAATGGCAATTATATATTATTGGAACCTTTATTCTACCTTTCAGGTAATTCCCGTGGAAAAACTGGTCAAAGGGCGCTTCCAAGACAACTTAGATTTCATTCAATGGTTTAAGAAGTTCTTTGATGCTAACTATGATGGGAAGGAGTATGATCCTGTGGAAGCTCGACAAGGGCAAGATGCTCTTCCCCCACCAGATCCTGGTGAACAGATCTTCAACCTGCCCAAAAAGTCTCACCATGCAAACTCTCCAACTGCAGGTATTGTGCATCTTAAAGAATTCCATTTCTGTCTCTGAAGATATTTATAAACTGTGATCCATTTTACGTAAATACTAGTTAAAAACAATTTCCTTGTGTGGGTGGGCCATTCTTTGCCTTATCTTAGGCTTAGCATCTGAGACAGCAGAAGTTGACTTCTTGTGGTGTGCTCTAGTTTGGCCCAGCCCTATTGGGCACAGGGTGTCCCCCACTGAACCCTCGATGTACACAATGTGGTGGATTCTAGTGATGTCTGATGGTGGAGACAGAGATAAAGGCTTTTAACCTTCTTATCGCCGAATGTGGTATGTGTAAGTGTATTCAAGAACCTTAAATGGATTGTGTTCCTCTCTCACACCTCCACCCTTACAGGAAGTTGTTAGCACAGACTGATTTTTATTTTTTTTTATATTTTATGGTGAGTGTAAATGCTTCCAAATCTTAAGGGCTGACCAGAAGGAAAAAAAAGAATTTATTTCTGATTTTATATGTGCTTATCATTCAGGTACACTAGTCCTCTTAAGTGAGCAACATACAACTATTGCTCTTTTCCAAAGATACCTCTGTCTTTTAACTTTTTATTTTGTATTTGTACTGGGTTTTGCCAGGATAGAGTTAACTTTCTTCATAGGAGATTGTATGGTGCTGTTTTGTACTTGTGATGAAAACAGTGTTGATAGTGTAGGGTTGTTGTAGTTACTGCTGAAGGGTGCTTGCACAGAGTCAGGGCTTTTCTTGTTTCTCACACTGCCCCGCCAGTCAGCAGGCTGGGGGTGCACAAGATGTTGGGAGGGGACACAGCTGGGACATCCGACCCGACTGACCATTCCATACCATATGACATTGTGCTCAGCAATAAAAGTTGGAGGAAGGGAGGGACGTTGGGAGTGATGGCGTTTGTCATCTCAAGTAACTGTTACACGTGATGGAGCCCTGCTTCCCTGGAGATGGCTGAACACCTGCCTGCCCGTGGGAAGTAGTGAATTAATTCCTTATTTTGCTTTGCTTGTGTGCATGGCTTTTGCTTGACTTGTTAAACTGTTTTTCTCTCAGTCCCTTTGCCCTTGTGATTCTCTCACCCATCCTGCTGCAGGGGAGTGAGTAAGTGGCTGTGGGGGCTCAGCTGCCTACGGGGGTTAAACCACATCGGGGTTTCTGGAACAGGCCAAAGGACAAAGCTTGATCTTTCGTGTTTATGTAATATGGGCATGTCTGGTCACTAAGCAGATGCCATTTTTTGATAACTGAGAGCTAAGCGAACAGGAGAGCAGATAACATTTTTAAAAAAATTACCACTAAACAAGTGCTACTGGGGTTGATTGCCTGTAGATATCTAGGTTTGTGCATACAGAAACACGCATGCACGCACACTTAATTCCTTTATTGGTCTCTCCTGGTTTTATTTTATTCATCCTAACCCAGTCCTCAATTAATGATTAATTTTCAGTTGCCTTAATTCTGTGACCTGTCTTCTCATGGGCTCAGATATGCACCAGTGCTGGCAAAGGGATGGTGCAGGTATGAGGCAACCTCAGCTTTAGCTTGGCTTACGCTCTGGAATCAGACCCAGATTTCAGCGGTCTGCTTTGATCAGTTCTGACGTCAGTGGGGCGTATTTGGCCAGCTGCCTTCAGCTCATTAGTGCTTCCAGGAAATCGAGCATCTAATAGCAGGCCAGTGCTGCTCTGGGCCTCTAGAGCTTGTTTACGTCTTTGTTTTGCACAATTTTGTGTCTGAAGTTTTGATTTTTAGGGCCTGTTATGCTATGCTTTCCTGTGTGATGTCTTGCACTCCTTTTGAAAACAAAAAACCCAAGCACCAATGTCATGGTATTGTCCAGCTGAGAAACTGGAAAAGAAGCTTTACCATGCTTGTTAATTTTTCTTGCAGGTGGTCTGTTTGCACAGAAGTCACAAATGTGTCATCCCAATTAAGTTGTGTCATCCAAAATAAGCTGACAATCCTAGAGAAATAGACTAGCTACCAGGGTGGAACCAGCTCGTTGATATGGAGGATAATGCAGTGATATTGTGTGGTGTTGCTGGTTGTATGAAGAGCATGTCCCATACCTCCCAGCCCTTGTATGGAATAGGACAACTGAGATATAGTGTGATGAGCTTTGGTAAGATCATGTGGCTGTGAGAGTTAGCTTTTTCATGGAAAGCTTCCTTCATTGTTAATGTAAATATTGTCCAGAAGTATAATAGGCAGGACACTGAGAGGGAATGTGCCCATGAGGAAGAGCAACATCAGGTGGCATAGTTTAAACTGCTGTCTGTAACTTTGATTATTTTGTTATTCTGTGTTCTTGGGACCTGAGTGAAATGGCTGAGGTTTTGGGCACAGCTTTACTTCCACTGACTTTGTTGTGGGAGCAGTAAACATTATGGGCTGCTTCATGCAGCTTACGCCAATGCAGTAAGCATTTGCCAGCATCTGGAGCAGTTTGCCACAGTAGCTTGCCTCTTTTTTGGTACATTTTCTTTTTTTTAATGTCATTTTTAATTTGTGTGATTTGCTCTACATTAATGGTGAAGCTTTGAAATGTTAGTACTGTCTTGTTTCAGGTCATTAACAAAATGAACAGAAGCAATAGCAAAAGAAAATAAAGAACCCAGAAGATCTTTCAGGATAATCTGAAGGTTTTCTAAATAGTGTGCAGTGGACATACATAAATGTACGCGTCCATTGTTAAGTGTCAGCAGCAAGCAGACATACAGGCACTCATTCACACTGGTTTTGGTTTTGTCAGACTTTTAAGTATGCTTATGCTAAATTGATCAAATATACACATTTCTAAAGGAATAATTTATTTAGTTACTAGTAATTTCATATGTGTTTCAGATGATTCCTGTTGTTCCATGGGATAACTCTTCTGGTGCCCTTGCCAGAGTTTTGTTTCGAGTGATTTAGCAAGTGCTGATGTCTTTAATTATTAATAGCTACTTTATAACACCCTGTTTTAACTCTGCATTTTCAGAGACAGAAGAAGATACGTCTTTCACTTGCCAAGAAAGTGGTCAAATCCTTAAACGTAGCTGCCATGAGATACAATTTTTTTTGGTATGTTAATCTGACGCTAGAGCTTGACAGAGCCATGGTACCAGTTAGCTGCTCTCCACACCTGAATGTGGATATTCACCTATATCTCCGCAAACATTGAGTGTGATCTTTATTTCATCTTTTAAAAATTATTTTAAAACAAACCGAAGCTCAGGAAATCTGAAAAGGCACTGGTTTTTGTGTTGATCGGGGAGCAGTCCAAGAGCCGTGGCCCTACTCCTTCCAAAGCTGATCCGACTGAGGAGTCAGTGCAGGTCAGGGATGATGCAGCTCGGAAACAGAAGCATAAATAGGTCCCTATGACTGTTCTGCTGTGCCACCCTCGCATTGCCTCATCCCTTCCTTGAAAGACAGAGCCGATTAGTTGCCAAGCTGAGGACCGTACAGCAGGTGGATGGCTTTGCTAACACGTGTAAAAGGCTGCTTCTAGAAAGAGTAGGAGCAGCAAGGATTTGCCAGGTAAAGGCAGCTCCCTGCTGGGGGAATGAGTATGTTTTCATCCTTCAAGGAGTGGAGCCAGCAGCACAGACCACCGCTGCAGGCTCTCTGCCAGCAGCACCACAGCTGCTTCTGGATATATTGCCATCTGCCAGCCCTGAGCCGACTTTCGATCTCTTACAGCCTCCGCTCTTCTCTAATGCAGTGGTAAACAGCCTACAAATGTAGGGTCGGAATTATGGTAAGGGATTAAAATATTAGGGCACTGTTGTTTGTGCCAGTTCTAATGCTGCTCCCTGTGGAAAATTGCAGAAAAAGCTTCGTCTGATCAAATTGAAAATGGTGATCAGGTTGTCAGGATTTTAGCTTAGTGTCTTACGTAAGTATTCCTGTATGTCAGAGCAAATCTCCATGGAGCACTGCTTTGTGTATGGGTGTGGGGTGTCAAAAATACGTGGGCAAAAAACAGCTTAATAAAATGAATTATTTACCTGTAAGCTAAAAATGCGAGAGGTTCTTAGATCTGAAGGCTGTTAGACATTTCAGTTTGAAATATTCAGTGAGAGCAGGATGACTAAAGCAGAGCTGGAAAATACTGGAGGATCACATGAGGGCTAAAAATACTCATGCTATGACAGGGAAAATAACCAGGGCAGAATGAACTGTTTGTGCACAAATGCTTTCTATATTATAGGCGTGCCACTGAAGAGCACATTTATGCAAGAAAAATAGCAATTTTCTTTAGGGAAATGGTATATCCTACTGTGGCAGATGTGCTGTAAATTAATTTTGAGGGATAAAAATACTCAACAAAAACGGTCTTTATTTTAACAGCTAGTGATAGGATTAGGACTCCTGAGGGACTAGAAAACGCCTTCCAATGCTTTTTTTCTTTTTTTTTTCTTTTTTTGTGTTTCCACCAAAACATGACACCTTCTTCCCCAGGTGGCAGGCAGTTTGCATTGGCGATGGCAACCTCTGGTCACAGTAGTGCGGTGCTCCAGGACAACGTCGCAGAGCTGGGGATGAGAAGAGCTGCGGGGCAACAAACTGAAAATGCTTTTGTGCCTAGTTCATATGAGGCCAAGGATTGTACTGGCCGACGGGAACAGCATGTGCAGTGACAGTGCTAACCCAGGAGGTAGAAAGGAAAGTGGCTCAGCCTTAATACAGACACAGCCCTTCTGCCAGCATGGCGAGAGTTTAATTTTTAAACTCACTGAGCCTGAGAATTTAGACCACGAAGCAGTGGTGCTTGCAGTGCAGGAGCCAGGGGCTTTTTTCTAGAAAGACTGTGTTTGAAAAAACAGTGGTGAAAATTGCTGTCTTAATTTTCAGTGTATTATGGGTGTGGTTTGAATGCCTGTCTTAAATTTTTTGTATGATCTTTTGTATTTTGATATGCTTTTCTTAACGTATTTTCTTTCACATTTGACTTTTGGGACTGCTTTTTCTGTATAGCTAAACAAATAGTTGAATTTTATACAGTTTTTTAAAGAGCATTTCAAATTTTGAATTATATTCTTCTGTTAAGCTTATGTGGAATGGTTCCACCCATTGAAGATGAATGCGTGCATGCTTGAAGATGTTTCTAGAGAAAATAGGGGTTTCGGTTGAGAGAAATTAATGGTTGCTATTAAAGTGTTGGTTATTTTAAGTCTGAAAAAAAGTCTTCATTTATGATAGGGGAAGAAGCTGTAGTTAGTTCCCATCTGTCAAATCTCCTACTATTAAAGATGAATTGAGGGAGTAGTGCCATCAAGAAAACTTTTTCATCTGACAAGTAGACTCTTGTATGTTCTTGCTTGGATCACTCTGCTGAAATTTGTAAAAGATGCTTCAGTTTCAAGTATTTGTACATACTTCTCTTTCTCAGCTGTCTGGCAGTGATGATCAACGTAGAGCTCATCAGACTGTACTGTAGCCAGCAGCAGTGGAGGTATGGAGAGCCAAGGGGACAGAGGGGCCCTGCCACTCCAGGGAAGTTCATACCAGAAAATAATTAGATGGCTGCACTGCAGCACATTGGGATGCTGAAAGTAGAGTCAGATTTTGGCTGAGGTCACTTAATTCCCATTAAGCATCATTTGTCATCACTTGTGCCATTAAGCATCCCTAAACTGAGCAGTTTCTAGCATCCAAGTGTAGCTGCAACAATAAGCATGTGTGAATATGAATTCATTTACTGTTCTCACTCATTTGTTTAAAGTGGGTGGAGAGTTTTTCTTTAGCTCATGAAGAAATTGCTAGCTCTGTGGCCTCTCGGTGGGTTTGTTTTTTCTTCTGTGGCGTGAGTCAGGAATATTCACTTTATGAAGTCCTTTAATTTGGCTGAAGATATACTGTGAGTGATTCCCAAATTCCATTGAAGCCATGGTTGTGAGCGCTCAGCAAAGTCTCATGCTTGCTCAGGGCTTCTATTGGTCTCCACGCCATCCTCACACACGTCCACATTGTATTCATGCATGCGTTTCCTTGGAATTTTACATAAATATTTAACAGCATACTAATCACTCATATAGCTTCAAGGAAGATTTCTCTCTAGACAATAAATAGGTCTCTTGTCTGCAAGACTGCACTTGTGATGTAAAGGGACCTGGAATTCACAGCAACAACAATTTGCTGTACCCAAAACCTGCACAGTGCCAACATCCAATGCTTTAAATTTTAGAAGTGTACATCTGTTTGTAAAACTTATGTCTTTAGCAAAAATAATAGTAAAGCTGAAACTGGAGGGGATATATTTAATTATGATGAGACTGACTAGTAATGGTTTCTGGAGCACCACAGATAGAAAACTGTGACGCATTTCAAAGCTGGTTCATCTAACTTATTTCAGGACAAGAACAAAATAATTTGTCTTTCAACTGTGAATTTATTTTTCCAGTCTCTGCTAGTGTTATATGGGCAGGTATAAAAAGTTATCCAGGTGCTAATTGAAGCAGCTGTAAAACTGTTTAAAAAAAATTCCAATTGGACCCTGTATTGACCTAAAATCAGGGCATGCTGTAATAAAAGTTCTCACAGAACAGTGGAGGTGGGAAGGCACCTCTGAGATTGTCCAGTCCAGTTCCTCTGCTCAAACCAGGGTCACCTAGAGCTGGTCGCCCAGGACCATGTCCAGTCAGGTTTTGAGTATCTCCAAGGATGGAGACTCCCCAGCCTCTCTGGGCAACTTGTTCCAGTATTTGATTACCCTCACAGACAAGAAGTTTTTTCCTCTGTTTAAATGGAATTTCTTGCATTTCAATTTGTGCCTGCTGCCTCTTGTCCTTTGACTTGGCACCACTGAAAAAAGCCTGGCTCCGTCATCTTAGCACCCTGCTTTCAGGTGCGGACAAGATCACCTGGACCTTCTCTTCTCCAGGCTGAACAATGCCTGCTCTCTCAGCCTTTCCTTGTATGTGAGGTGCTCCAGGCCCTCAGGCATCTTTGTGGCGCTTTGCTGGACTCTCTCCAGCCTGCTGGAATTTAAACTGCTTGGAGTGTATAGCCCCTCTAAGCAGTGCGTTAGGAGTTACTCCACACTTGCGCTAATTGACTGCAAAGCCATTGTGGTGCTCAGTAGCAAAGTCATTAAGTCTACCAAGATCTTTCATCTGCATTTAGGTATCTGGCAGTCTCAAGTACTTTGCACTACTCTACCAACCAGCATCCTTTAATTCTTTTATGAAATTAAGCTTCTGTTAGAAATGGGAGGCTTACCTCTGAGCGGATTCGGAAACTGATGTTTCAGAATAAAAGTGCAGTAAAGCTTTTTTTTTTTTCTTTCCCCTCCAGGAAATTTTAAATTAGAAAACCCTTGGCATTCTCTGTTGCAATTAAGTTGTCGCTGATACTGTCTGAAATGCTCAGGTTATTTAGCTGGGGTTTTTTTCTGTGTTACTGAAATTGGCATCTAGTGTTCATTTCGGAGCTGATCCTGAGCGGTGGAGCAGAAGTCGATTTCTTTTGATTTGTCTTGACTTTACAAAGCTTAGTAACACTTTGCTGTGGAAATTCAAAAGGCTTTGTTGTTTTCAAAGGAGGGCAGAATGTAATGCAGTGTATTGGTGCTATCCAGCCCTCTCTGTCCGCAGGCGGTGGGGATGTGCTCAGCGTGCTCTGGGAGGGTGCCTCAGCTGCAAATTAGAGAGAATACCTGGGGATTCAATGTTTGTGCTTGCTCTGTCCTTAACTCTCTCTGCAGGTTAAACAGAGGTGTGTAGTTAATGATTTGGCTTTCTGTGATCAGTACCCCCATCTACAAAGAAACCAGCTTGCCTGGCAGGGATGTTGAGTATGGAAGGGAGCAATATGCCATGGCTGCACAACGTGCCTTGCTTATGTCTCGCACCATGACCTCCCAGGAGAAATGGTGAAGAACTGACAGGTCAGGGGATGCTGCCCTACCAGAGCTGAACAGCTTCTATGCTTGTGTGCTGGTGCTTGCTGCCTAGGGAAGGCCCAGTGCTGCCTTCATGTAGAAGAAGGGTACTTGGTGGAGTGGGAAGCTGAATCAACCAGCCAAGGTTTCACATCTGAAGGTTTATAGCTTGTTTTTATAGCATCTAATTTTCAGTCTATATCCTGAACTGCGTCTTGCAGGTGTAGAATACAGTCGGAAATAAATGTTGATGCTTTGGTTTAGTATATGTAGATATTATTTTAAATGTTGTACAGGTAATTGTTGCAGTTGCATGTTATAAAAGTATTAATTAAATAACTTGAGACCCAACTAGCATGCTGTAGTCAAAGTGGTTATTTCATGTGTGTGTTTATTTTGCATATTTTGATACTAGTTTTCTTCTGCTAATCCACATGCAAATTATTTTCCTGGCTTTGAGAGCATTTTAACAATCCTGCTCTGAAGCAGCTGACTTTTAGTTAGTCAAAATACGGACTGAACCTGGAAAGTGTTGAAGGCAGGGTGCTAAAGTTTATGCAGCTGCCTAAAGAAAGAAATAGCAGCAAAAGCTCTTGGCATTTTAAATGTTTTTCCATAAATTATTTATTCTTTGCTGATGTAAGTATGGTGTGAAAAGAAGTTTAATTTCAGGCATGTACACAACATTGCATTTTCCCAACTTTACCAAGTCTGTGTACTGTATGTGAAATCTGGTAGAGGTGAGTTTGTGTATGCAGTTAGACACGGAAGCTACTGGAGTCACCAATTTCTAAAAAAACCAACATATATATATATTTTTTTTTTCTTATCTGTCTTATATTAAAGAGCATAGAAAAGGAGGATGGGCATCTTGCACAGAAATGTTTACACAAGTTAACTGAATTATCAAGTTGTTTTTTTGTGGTCTGTTGGCATAAGATGACCCAGTTAATACAGAGTTATCCTTCGGGGCAGGAGGAGATGCTTGTTACAGAGAGAGGCCTGTGACTAAATCAGGGAAGCTTAAGCAAGCTTGATTAAATAACCCATTGCTGCTCTCTTTTCCCTTCACTTTCCAGCTCCTCCAGGGGACCCCTGTGTGCAGTTCTAGGTCAGTGAGACCGTGTGAGCTCCACGGTTTGGCCGTATGGGCAGCAGCCCTACAAGTTGTTTCTCTCCCCCTCCTGCCTTTCCCTGCCTCCTTGTGATTTCTTCCCAGTGACGCCTTTGTAAAACATTGGTTTTACAATGAGCTGCTTTAATAAAGTGTTGTCTGACACTGGGGATACATTGTGGAAATGACAATTTAGAACAATTTGTAGTGTGCCATAAATCAAGTAGCCGTATGGAAGGAGCAGGGAGTGGAAGGGGCTGCTGAGAGAGCTGGGGCAAATCCCTCTGGGGCTGGGGAGCTGCAAGCTCGGAGCTCAGCTGGGAGCTGGGTGCCTGCTGAATCCTGGCTTTCTCTGAAAAAATTTGATGGTGGAGGATGGCCATGGAGCCTGTCAGCATGTCTGTATTTTGCACTTTGTAAGAGAGAGTGATAAACGTGGATGCTGCAGAGCTGGACTCCTGGTTCACATGCCTGCTTAATAAATCAAACCAAATGGGTTGGAGAGATGGCTGGGTTTCTGTTCTGTCATCTTAACCCAAGCAGTTTTTGTACCAGATGTATGTCCACTGCATCTGAAATGTATAAAAAGAATAAGGAAAAGGCTTTGAGTCAGAGTCCAGTGTTTGTGGGAGCCGAGGCAAGGTGAGCCGGGAGCTCGCATACCAGGGCTGAGCGACTAAATCAAACAGCTGACAAGGAGAGGAAAGGTGGAGAGGCGGAGGAAGGTGTGAGTTGCTGCCTGTGAGGTTCGGATGAAGGCATTGCAAACCCTTTCACAGAAATGTTTCTCTGCTTGGGCATTTGTGTGCCTCAGGCTTTGTGAAGGAGAGTACCCGTGCGCACTCGTTACTTGCCGGGTTTCCTGGTAAAGATGTTGTTCCGTATTCTGGCAGATTTGCAGTGCAAGTAATTAAAAACAAATAGCAAAACCTAAGCAGATCAAAACTCATCTCTTGGTCACTATGGCAACTGTGAGTTCACTGATGGATTTAATTCTGCGTGCTCTGTCTGAATTTCAATGCCCTTGTTTCAGGGATGGTTTACATTTGAAAATGAGGAAAGCGCAGAGGCAGTTTATCTGAGTTTATTTCAAGTCTGTCTTTCTCCAGGGAAACTGAAGATAGATAAGTACACTAAATATTGGGCTGGGGGAATGGGTTGTCAATGGCATATTTTTTTAAAGCTGAACGCTGCTGGGAGCTAAGGGAACCTTATATTCGTAGTTTGATGTTTATTTATTTTCATTTCAGAGTTACTTCACTCTCAGTAGCAAACTCAAAGTAAAACTGCTAGGAAATGTGGTTTTTCGTTTCCCAAGGTGTAGCAGCACTGGAACTGCCTCCACTGTCACCTTGAAGTAGCAGAGCAAATGGCTGTCTCTAAAACCAGTACTTTTGTTTCAGTACCAGGTTAATAGGAATGTATTTATCATGGGGATAAATCTTAGTTATTATTTATTATTGTGTTTTTCAGGTGCTGCTAAATCCAGTCCAGCTTCTAAACCAGGATCAACACCTTCTCGCCCATCTTCAGCAAAAAAAGCTGCACCAAGCAGCTCAGCATCCAAATCAGATAAAGATTTGGAAACTCAAGTCATACAGCTCAGTGAACAGGTAAATTTGCTTTAGGCATAAAATTAGATGCATCCGTTGTCACAGGCAGGCATGAAATCTAATATTGCCTTCTGCTGAATGGCGCTCTCCAGAATTATGAAGGGACAAAAGACTGAAATAGCTCAGATGGGAAGAAAAAAAAGTGATTTATTGTTAACAGTAACATCTGACAGAGATGACTGGTGTTTGCCAGTATTTTTAAAAGGTAACCTTAGGAACAACAGGTAAGTGTTACTGAAGATGATAATTTTATTGGATTTTATTTCACTTGGGTAGGAAAAATCCCAATTGTGTCTTTGGTCATGGTTATTACAAATTTGAAATGACTCATTAAAGTGTCCTTGTGGAGAAAGCAATCCTGTTTGTAATACCAAGGTGTTGGAGACTTGCAGCTGAATAGAGACTAGCTCATTGCACCCTGCTTTCTGGAAGGAAGGTGTTAAGCTAATAGACCTTTTTCGTTTAAAAATGTGATCTACTTTTGTGAGAATACTTAGTTATATTATAAATAATGTTCTGCAATATAATGAACAAAGCTTCAGAATTTCTTTAATGTTAGGAATGCAAGGGCTTAATTTTCATTTTTGCCATCGAGCTTTGGACCACTCTGTCATTACTGGACATGCAAGAGTGTCTGCACTGGGCGTGAATAAATATCTGCATCTGGCTCAAGACTGTGCTGTCAGAATAGTGTAAATGCCACTGGTGTAAATGAGGCCTGATCCCTGTATTTGTCCTGGATGAGGGAAAATGGAAAGGAAAAACCTCATATTTTAGAGGCTGAGCTGTTTGGCAGCTGCATTCAGGAAGAAGTCGTTATTCTGGATCAAGTATAATTTTCCACAATTAAGGGCATTTCAGTTTCAGGCTTTCATTGACCTGAACAACAAAGATTTCAGTTTGTCGGGGCACTGTTTGCAAGTTCTTGGTTACTGTTATGCACTTAGAGGTGGTGGATGGATAGCCGCATCCCAAACATGGCATACTGCAGATTCAGGGGATAATTCTGAGCAGCGGAGAGCCCAACAGGCTCCACCAGCCTTCCAAATGGGCTTTTGATTGTTGCTATAACAGAAAAGTTTTTAAATGTTGCACAAGGAATGGATGTATATATTTTTCATGTTATCTTTTTTTTAATCAGTGTAAGAGTGGAGTTCAAACACCAGATCAATGCAACTTAAACCATGACGTTTGTACTCAGAAGTCAGAATGTGTTCAGAAAATGGTTGGGATCTGAGCAACATTGAATATTTGATCTTTACTAAAATAGGCAGTCACTATCACATCCACAGCTAATGTATTCCAGCATGTTCCATGTGTGAAAACTTTAACCTTTATATACAGATTACCCCGAGGGAAAAACTGATTATTTCCCCCATCACCAAAGAGGAGAAGAAATTTTGGGAATTTGGAAAGCTGGAGTTTTAATAGCTAGTTTTTAAGAAACCTCTTCTAGCTAGAATGGTCTGGAAGACTGCTTCTTTTCTTTTTTTTTTTTATGCTGGCAGCATTTGGTATTTCATATCCCACTAATGGTTACTTGTGCACCCTGGGCATATAACAGAAGCCAAAAAAGCTATGCTGCAAGCAGCTCTGAGCCAGGTTTTTCTGAACATGCTGGAAGAGACAAATTGCCCATGTTTTACCACTCTCCAGCAACCAGGGAGATGAGGGCAGCAGCCACTTTTGCCCCTTTTCTGTCTTGATTATGAGTAAGAAATGTTGAATGGTGTCTGTGGATATCAAATTCCTACGTGGTGGTAACAGCTAAAGGAGATTGAACCATCTGAATTCCCATGCAATTTGTAGTGGAAAAATTTAAGTAGTGGGGCTGTCCATACACTATATTTTACCACAGGGCTGCTTAATGTGCTATTTGTAATAATCGTAAACCATCCGTAACATTTGCTAGTTTAACAGCTCCCAGCAATCTTAAAGTTTCTCTTAAAATGGTCTCAGCTATTGGCTTGGTCTTTGCTAGTAAATTAAACACTTCCAAGGAATGTCACTGGGCACTGGAACTTGATTACCGATAGCATTAAAATGCTGAAGTGGTCCCTGCTGGTTTTGGTCTGTGCCAGCTAGTACTCTCCCAAAGAGTTTGAGTGCAGTTGAGGAGACAACGCAGACCAGGGACCACTACATATGGAGAAGGGACCTTTACCTATGGGGAATGGTCCCAGGAACCGTTAACTGTATGCTACTATATGCATAGTTTCTGAAAGCAGCACTATCTTGGCCGCGTGTCTACAACATGTATTTAATCTCCATCCTGGCTCTGCTGTCCAGTGGGTATCCATACTACCAATGAGTACCATCAGAGAAAAAAAAAAAAAACAACCAAAAAACAAACAGTAGGAGCTGTTGCCTTTGCACCTGTTAACTGGATTGCAGAGGGGTACAATAGGAGTTAGTGCACTGTTCCTTAGGCAGGATTAGCCTTTTGGCATGTTAATAGAAGGAAAAAGTAGCACATGGATGTGCTAATTACCTGAAGAAAAACATATTAATGTGTCACAGACAAGTACCTGATCTGTAACTGAAGAGAAGACTATCTGGTTTGGTTATAACAGTGTTTACTGTAGTTAATTAACTGTGTGCATATATGCATAGTTTAATGTTTCTGTTTCTTAAAACTGTGAATGTATAGAATGAAATCAGGAGAATGCCTTCATAGTAAACAGGTCAGAAGGGGAGATGGTCTGAGCTATTAGCTGCCAATGTTTCTGCTACGGTTTGTTGCTTTCCCAAGCTCTAGCAAGCACAGAGCAAGAGATCTGGAAGCAGTTATATTCTTGTTCTGTCTGGATGCAGGTGTTCCTCTCAAGGAATATGCTGCTGCGGATCCAGAAGACATGTCTTAAATGTGAGGTCTTCATCTGTAGACCATAATATTGTAAACTTGTGTTCCATTTTGTTCTTCCTACTTTCACGAATAAATAGTTAATTTGAAGGTGACTGGTCATTGTATCAATCATAGATTCAAACTGTCAAGAGAAGACTTGGGTGTCACACTCAGGCAGCGGGTCAGAAATGGGTTAGTACGTGAATGAGATGCTCCGAGACCCTGCCCCGGTAACAGGTCAGTTCTGCTGTCTGACACCTCTGAGTGTACAATCAAAGGTCAGAAAAAGGCATTGCGAGCTCAGCAGTCACGGAAAAATGAACTGATAGGATTTAGTGCCTTGTCAAAGCATTGTTTGAACTCTGCTGGTGTTTTTACTACTGAAGGAAATAAATTAGCTTGCAGTAGAATTACCAACACTGAACTTTCTATTAAATTGTATCAGTTCACTGAAATCTAGTCTGATGCAATTTAATTTATTTAGCATGTTTCCTTTAGAAAATGCATTTGTATAATTGCAGGCCTTAGTGGCTATAATTTGGATATGATTTGGGTCCGTGTGTTTACTGTAGACAGCTTCATCTGTGATTATTTCTGTTGGTTGTTACACTGCTGTCTTCCGAATTTGAGAGCCACTTAAATGTTATCCTGATTGTGTATACCCTGCTGGACAGCAGTTTATCTGTTATGCTTCAACATAATTGTTTCTTTTTAAAAATATATATGTGTGTGTATATATGTATGGATGTATAAAAAATGTATTGCATCATCTGTCATGGTTTATATGAAGCCTAATCATTAACAGCTATGTTGTCCATAAATGATCTGCAGCAGTCCTCGTGGTGAAATTGAGACTGATAGTATAGCTTGAAGACTCTTGTGAGCAAGGTTACAATCGGAAAAGATACTTGGCGTTTGAGAGAACTTGTTGATAGAACCAGCACATCAATCAGAGCAGAAAGTCCATGGTGCAGCCTGGTTGCTCCATGCTGCGGCAGCATCAGGGTGCCAAAACACCGCAGGTCTCCAGCAGTTTGGCAAGGGGGAGGCAGAAAGGAGGAGAGGTGAAAAAAGCACAGCAGTACTCATACTTACAACCAGAGGACCTTTTAATTTCCTAACTAGACTGCTTCCCTTTGTGAGCCGTTCTGCTAGATCTATGTATTTTTAGGCAAGGATATGTCGTAGGTTTCCCAACAACTACACATTAATCCAAGCAAAATAATGCAAGTACTGAGCTGAAAGTTTTATTAATTGCCATTACATGACATTTCTGGCAGCTTTGTTAGAAGACAAATCTTAAGTAGCCCTGATTCCTGAACTGCTGCTTTGGGTTTCAAAATAGAAGAGACTGAGAAAATTGACCTTTAAGGATCAAGGTTAAGATGTATCCAAGAGATGTAATGGGGAAGCCTGAGTTACTGTTCTCTATTGTGTAAGGTTCAGTCTAGCGCTTCAAAAAAAAAAAAAAAAAAAAAAAAACCAAAACGAAAAAACCAAAACCTTCATTTTAAGCTATAAAATTAAATATATATATTTAGGATTATATCAGTGCGCATAATTTTAAGCTGAGCTTGTTTTGTTTGTGGTGCAGCTGACAACTGATGCATCCTGTTTTGGTTTAAATGCAGGTACATTCATTAAAACTTGCACTTGAAGGCGTGGAGAAGGAAAGGGATTTCTACTTTGGCAAATTAAGGGAGATTGAACTACTCTGCCAAGAACACGGGGGAGAGAATAATGACCTTGTCAATCGGCTAATGGAAGTCCTTTATGCTTCAGACGAACACGTAAGTTCAAGTTTAATGTCTTTCATCGAGGCAAAATAGCTTAATTCCATAAAAACTTATTGGCACAGTATTGGTGCATGGCCTATGTTTAGGTCAGAAGTATAGCAGGTAGGATTTCCATGCCCCCTCCCCTCAAAATGAAGTTTGCATTTGTAAACAACAAACTTTTCAGCTTGGGCAAGAGATTTAGGATGCTGGTTGCTTTTCGCTACTTCGGTGTAGGTTTTGTGTTCTACATTTGCTGAAGTTGATCTGAAAGGGGAAGGGGTGTGTCACAATTTAAAATTTATTTCATATGATTCTGAGCCTTAGTCTTGATTTTTCATCTTCCACCTTTCTCCATAGCTTTTTACTCATGTTCTTTAGCGTGTTGAAAATAGCAGAAATGCTGACAGAGGTGTTGTTCAGTGTCTATACCTGCGAACCTTCTCTAGCCCATGTGGCAGTGTTGTAATATGTACGGTGCAGGTTGACAAATACATAATTATATCTGCTGAGATGATGCTCTTTAGCATTTTTTATCCTGTTGCTATAGGCAAAATTCTTCCTTGTGCAAACCCAATAATCCTCTATTACCAACATTTCAGAAATGTCTTGTCTGCAAGATTAGGCAGGAATTTCATTGCATCTTAGACTTAGCGCTGTAGACACTGAACAAAGGAAGACGCTGCAAAGGGTGCTGGTTAAATTCCTCAGATACATCCAGGGATAATGATGCAGTGGAGATTTAGCTGAACTACTCCCATTCATGCTAACTAAATCCTTGTATGCACTGTACTGATGATTGACCCTTCAGTCTCCAGCAGATGATGGCTTTGGCTCCAGAGTGTATAAGCATCCACTTAATCTCCCTGCAGCACCGTAGTACCATAGGCTGGTCTTACAGCTGTTCCCAGAAAGCTGTTGCAGCAGTAGTCAGCTGACTTAAAATTTTATATCAAAAGTAGTGCCAAAGCTACTATTAATTCACGTGGTTTTCTAGAAAAGACTAGTAGAGCATATATGAAAGTTAGGTGCAAGGGGGACATGAGCTTGCTGCTAACAGGGGCCGCTGCTCAGATCTGAAAGGGGAAAGAGGATTTGTTCAATGCTGTGGGGTGAGTGCTAGAGAGGAAGAGGAGGAGGAAACCGTTATTTTCACAGGAATAAACTATAAGGCAAATTTCCCAAGCACGTGATAACAGGCTAAAAGAATTACATATATATAGCGGTCAGAGAAAATGTCTTCTGGATTCAAGAACAGTGATTTATTTATAAAGCAAAGCCAGAAAAATCCCTCTTCTCCCCATACCCCTACCACATCTGTCTGTCTGTTGGCTTAAATAGCAAGTGATTCCCCGCCAAGGAATGCAGTTGTTGCTTTTCTTCCTGCAGTTTTCCTTACTGGCAGAACACATTACGAAATGTTCTACTTCAGCTCACATCCCAGTATTTTATCTGCTTCCTCCTTCCAAGCCCTTCTGTGTGAAAAGCATCATCCGTGCCTGTGCATGAACTACACCCAACGGCTGTGCCTTTATCTGACATGGGTTTGCAGTTGGAGGCAGGGTATGTCACCCCAGCAGGAGAGCGCTGCTGTCCCAGAGGAGAATGCAGAGGCTGTTCCCCATGCGATTTTTAGTACCTTTTAGTGGGAGGCTTGATCTCCTCATCTTCTGGGGTGCATTTCCTCCTCAGTTTAGCAGATAGACTGCAATTTGCTGAGGAAAGACTTCAATGCATTAGCACTAAACCAAAGACTGGGGTTCCCTTGTTGATGCAGATCCTGCCTACTTTTTGTTTTCAGACTTTGCTGTCTCACTGTAATTAATTTGTCTGAAGTTAAATTCTATGTCTCGCAGCATTTTGCAGGTTAATCCCCTGGTAACAGCAGCTTGGCTTTCCCAGTCCCCTGATGGGAAATAGCCCCAATTCCCAAGGCACAGGCAACTCCAGCATTCCTAGTTTCTTGCTAATGAGTTCATTGCAAATCCAGCTTAGATTTTTTTTTTTTTTTTAATCTCTGTTTCAGAGTGTCTCAAGTATACAGAGGCAAAGTGGAAAAAAAAGGATTACATTAATTTTCAGGATTTGTGACAGTCATAAATGATACTGTGGCAATGAGGCTTTTCTTCAGGAATTAAAGCAGCTCACACATACTGCACAATTGATCCCTGACCAAAGCCTTGTGCTTGAATATCGTGACTAACTTAAATTTGTCTTCAGTTCATACTTCCAATAACTGTTTGATAGCAGCCTCAAACTTTTCTTTCCTAGCTGTAATTTGACAGGCACTTACTGTATTCAACGTGGAATAGAGATCATGATCATTTGTCATACTGTTTTTATTCAGAAGGGACAAGTATCCCTTTATAGTTAATTTATGTTACACTTAATTTAATCCTCCTAAAAGAAAAAATAAGAAAAAAAAAATCTGGACAGCACAAAGTGGTCGTAACTCCCAGTACCTCATAGTCCCCTTTAGCATACGAGGCTGTCAGGTGAATTCTGTAGAATTCATTCTGTAGAATGATTCAGAATGCAAGTATAGTCCCTATGAGAAGCATTCTTACAGAGGTTTGATTATTGTAGTATTGCACTGAAGAGATTTTTATCAGGTTCATGTCATGGTGGGGGAAGTTAATTATTTTTTGAGAATTCAAAGTTATAATGTAGTCTCAACCATGTCATTTCATAAGCTGCTGTTTTGTTTAATTCAATAAAGGCTAAATTTTTAAGACTGATTTTTATTACTATAATATTTTTCTTTGGTCTTGATTTTGGTGAGGCTTTGAGTCTTGCAGCACAAATCATCAATCCATTTGGGTTCCTTGTTTTCAGAGGCTCACTTTTCTCTTCCCTGTATGGTTTTGTTTTAAACCTCATCATTACGTCTCTGTTTATGCAAGAGGGATATTGTCTCTGGCAGTGTCATTTAACATTTGGCTGATCGGTCTGTAATCCTTTGCAATTTTTAATTACAAACTGCTCATTTATAACCCTACTTCTTCATCAAAACATCAAAGTTGAGAGAGAATTGTTAAAAAAGGATACATAGCACTCATGCTATGACTGCTGTAGACGGCACTGAGACCTTGGATAGTATGTAAAGCATTTGGTCATATGGTCTTACAGTAGGAGAGCTTCAGACTGATGAACCAGAAGAGGCTTTGTGTCTAGTTATGAAACACAGAGCCACGTAGGTCTTGGCATAAAGCAAAAATGAAGGAAACCTTTTGCTTTCCTGCATAGGCTGTTCTGGTTCAGTTCATGCAAAGCTTGGTTCCTTGCTGCCGTTTGATCTATCAGTTGCTCAGCACAAGTTTCCAAAGCAATTGCTTGAAACGCAGTCGGTTTTGTATCTTTCTGCTCTAGCAGCTACTACATCTGCTGCTGCTTTTGGAAAAGGCACCCACCCCCAGCAGCTGTTTTTCATAAAGTCTAGGTCTTCAGTCTACAGGCACACCTGGATAGTTTGAGGTGAGGCAGATGGATCGAAGGGTCAAAGGAGAGCACCTCTCATTATGGGAGACAGAGGTGGCCATGGTCGTGTGATCCAAGCCAGAAATAAATGTTCTAAATAGACCTTCTGCTACTTTCCTTATTAGGGGATGCTATTCAAGGAGATTCCACAGTCCCAAGGTAATTGGGCATAGTGACTTTTGTCTTTCCCATTTCATGTGTTTATATGAGCTGTACATACTGAGAAGCACGTGTCCGAGTCTCAGAACAACTTCTGAGGTAGTCACATAAGACTTGCCATTTCCATCAAAGGTAAGCCTGGCAAGAGGGGAACCACCACTCTTCCTTAGAGCTGCCGAGCAGGTTCCCAAGCCACTCCCTGTGGTTAGAGGCTTTTCCTATTATATGCATGAAAGGGTAGCATGTACGTGACCTATAAAATCTGCACGAGTGGGCTTTCTAACAGGTGTGTCTCATAAATGCTGCATACATCAAGCCTATGGAACAGGTGCATTCCAGGGCAGGTCACCTCAACACGTCAGGAGGGTCAGGATAGATGGGGTTAAGGGAACATGGCTGGCTGTGGCAAAACAAGCTTCAGTTTTCTCACCCAATAAGGCAGGGTCACATTCTCAGAGCTGTCAGCTTCTCTCTATGAAACTCCTGTTCTCTGCAAGTCTTGCACCCTTGCAGCCCATCACAGAAGTGGTGATTTTTAGATACTACACAGAAAGCTATTTTAACGTGAGGTACCTACTGTACGTAATAAGGGCATCGTTCCCTGCAAGGGGCCATAAGTTGCTAAATATTTCCATTGTATCAGCAAATGTTATAAACCTTATTGTTCTGTTCTTGCCCTTTAGAAATACGAATATTTTATTGCCAGAGGGGACTTGTCTTCTGGCATAAGCTGCTCTGAACCATTTAGGGAAAACTCAAATTATAGCCTCCCTTTTAATTTTTGCCTCAAATTTGAAAAGTTAGCAGTACTGATTTGTTACAAGTTTGCTGTTCAAGACACTTGCTTCTAACAAAAATTGCCAGGAGCCAGGTGAGTTCTGCAGAGATACCGGGTCAGGGATGCTGCGTTTTGAATGGCCCCCCAGTCTCTTGGAAAAGTGTTTTCCTTTGGAGCTGCCTGCAGCAGAGCGCTACTAATGCAGGGCAGAGAGTGTGGGATCTTTTCAGTGAACTATGCTCTGGAAGATGGAAGCCACTTGAGAGAAAAGCTGTAAATGCAGCTGCGCTTAATGGGAATGTAGAAGTAATGCCTGAAGAGTCAGCCAGACTTTTTGAGCTCTGATACATCCAGGCCAACTCATGACACCAGATGTGGTGTTTCCTAAATTGGAAATTGTTTAAAACTGTTATCACCTGCAGTGAGGATCCACCCTTCCTTCCGCTCAAGGATTCTTCTCGCAGTGGCAGTATTCAGAGAGACAGCTCTGGAAAATACTGAGCATCACAACCGTTAGCAAAAGGGAAGTGTTTATTAGTGCTTTTAACAGTAGCTCTGTAAATCAGTGAATACTGGGCTCATTTTTTTTTAAAGAAAATGTGTTCGCAAGTCTTTGGTTATATTTTCTGGATACCACTAAAATTACTGGTTTGGTAACCTTTGAACTCTGGTCTAGCTTCAATATATTATTTTGGGAAAGTAGTATATCTGACTGCCAAAAGGAGGATGAGTTAAATTTTTAAAGCAGGTGATAGCAAAAGTGTCTTGTCCATTTAGTGATATAAACCTAGACTGAAGATTGTGTGAAAACTATAGCAGACAGGTTCAGAAATCCGTGGACAAACTGAAAACAGGAGGACCTCAGGATACAGCATCTAACTGTTCAGCATCTCACTGTCTAGCTATTCAAAATGTTCACTTACTGGAACAGCTAACGCTCAGTGACGCTGAAAACTGACATTTTTCTGGAGAAGTATTAGTACTGCACATGCATTGATGAAAAGCAAAGTAAATACATTTTATTGTAATCTTACAAGATGCTGCTTTTCTCAAGTTACAGCTCATTTTGTACTTATGTGCATGAAAATTAGAAGTTAAGCTGCAGGCTGCGGCGAGCATTGTGGGGCGGCAGGATTCCATGAGAGATGCTTTCTGCTGAAGAATGTTTTGGGGTCTTTTTCTCCCTGCAGGAGAGCCACACAGAAGAGCATGAAGGTGAAGAGCAAGTCCATGAACAGCCCCAGCAGCAGGAGGAGTACTGACTCGCCCAGCGGCTCTGACAATTTTCATTTTGTGTGAGAACTTTCTTCTGGAGAATGGAACATGTGCGGCCTCAAACTTGAAACCAGTTCACTCCCAGTCTGCCATTAACATTTATGTACCATAGTGAGTGCCAGCCAACCACTGCATTCTGTACCCATACTTTGCCAAGATGCATTTGCAGACATCTTCTTTCAATGTATCTTCCCAAGAGGTTGTAGGGCTACGTCACCTACTGTACATCACTGCAACTTCACCACTTGGCTGCTTGAGATTTGTTCTGCTCTTTAAAAAAAAAAAAAATATGTATTTATTTTTTTTTTCTTTTTTTGTCTTAAGTATGATACACTTGTAACTTGTTCTAACATATTTATATTGGCATTTCGTGTGGCAAGAAGTACCGTACCACTAGCTGTGTCTCTCACTTTGTGGTGCTTTTGCGTTTTCTAGTACATCTGCCTTGGGGCATAAATTCAGTCAAACAATTGGAATAAAGGAATACAGTGGAAGTCATACTCAAGCCATAATGATGAGGTGTGTTTGCTCGTGTTGCTCACGTTTATTCTTTTCCTGCCTTCACAAAATGGAAGGCAGAGCATCTGTTTCACTAGGAGAGATTGAAAACCCTGTGTTAGAAAGCTTGTTAGAAAGCTGCATGGTATGTTTTTTGACTTATTTCTGGAGGAACAGACATCCACTTAAGTTTCTTGAAAACCCTCCCAGTTTCCTGACTAGTCAATAGACATTTCCCAGGTTTTCTTTCTTCCTCAGGAATCCAGTCCCAGTCTCCAGCTGCAGCTCTGCCTCTGCAGAGCTCAGTGCTGATGGAGGAGAGAAATCTCCTTGACAGGAGCGTGGCTGCAGGACATGATCTCTGATGGCTTCCCACCCTCACAAGAGGACTAAATAGGCCAGCCTGTTCTTTTCACTGTGGTTCCCCGCTCTACTGCCCTGGCCATGCAAGTATGGAAGATGGAAAATTTTCTCACTAGTGCAAAGCATGGGGGAAAACCCGCAGCAGCACTAGCCCTGAAAAGCCCCAAACTCCCTTTAAGCAGGTGATGACCAACTCGTGGGTGTTGATGCAGAGAGGCAGTGAGGAGTCTGTCTGGAGACAGAGCATGCATGAGAGGGGACCGAGGGGCACAGAGCCGGTTCTGCACTTGGCTGACCTTCCTCTGGTGAGGCTGGCACAGTGCAGAACCACATGTGCCCTGGAGATGTCTGCAGCAAGAGCGTTCCCTTCTAGTGCGGTCCCATCGCCCTGTTCTAAATGATGGTATTTTATAAACAGAGGTATCTTGAAGTGTATAAAGCATTCCTTATTTTTATCGTAAAAAAAAATGTGCATTGTAGTCTCTCTGAATATTTAATGCTTGGTTTTCTTGGTGTCTCTCTTGATTTTTCTTAATTCTGGACTGTTATGATGCTGATTTAGCAGGTACATGGAAGTCCCATCCCAATCAGCAGTCACTGAAAAACTCAAAAGATTATTGAACAGCTAAATCATCTTAGACTTTCGTGAGCTCCTAAAGCATAAGTTCCCAGCTTACGCTTCCATAGAAAGGTTTTCAGCTGATCAACACCCAGCAGACACACACATGCATGTGCAGTTTTCTGTTCCTAGTTGATCTTTTGCAGCTAAGTGGCTCTTAGTTAAATGTGAGATCCCTGCTGTTGTGTTGCACCACAGACAATATATAAAATACTGTTAAGTATTAGAACAGGTATTTCCAGTTCCTTGATCACTCCCCGTGCTCAGCAGAAGAGTTTCTGGACCCTGCGGGCTGAAGGTTTTCCATCTCTGCTTTCAGCATTGACCTCACTTCTTACCTGATGATGAAGTGAGAGTGCTGCAACCTGCAGGCCAGTGCTTTCTTTTCCCATTTCAATTGGTTACAAGTAAGGTCTGGTTTATAAAAATGTGTATATTCCAAAATGAGTATTTCTGAGAATTGACACAAATGGGGGAATTGTCATTTTTGTTGTATTTGTGTTTATTAGAACATATGTACTTATTACAATTGTCATTGTAATAAACGGTAGTTCTTCATAATACTGTTGAACCAAAGAGCAGTTCCTAATTTTTTCCAGTCTCCAGAATGTCCTTTAACCTGTATGGGATTTCTGATGGGGCAAGGAGTTTGGGATCAGGCTATAAACTTAACATCATCAGCAGCAGTCTCTGCTTACCGCAGTTTGTCCTCCTGCTAATACTCGAGCAGACTCATGGAGAGCACTTCAAGAGAAAATGGTTTTCTAAAAGTGCAAATGGTTGGGTTGCTGAGGTCCCCAGAGGGTTCATAGCCAGGCTGTTGTGCCTCTCTCCTTTCTTCTCTTTGAAGCACATATTAAAAAAAATTATAAAAAGCTGAACTTAATTTCCTGAAAATTCCTTATATCCTATTTCTGGTCTGAGGGCATAGCCCTCTCACTGCTTGTATCAAGGGGGAAGTGAGTGATGTAGGGAGCCAGGGCAGTAAGGTACCTCTTGGGCACTAGAAATTTGGCTGTGCTGAGGGGAGAGCGATGCTCTGAAAGGGGAAAAAAGTTGTCCTCATCCCCTACCCCGGTGAGTAACCCATTCTTCCATTATGGTTTTAATATGTATTTGTAATTACCTTTACTAAATAGCACACCATAAAGCTTTGGTTATATATTAAATGTAAACTGAAAGGAATGTAAACATATGTATTGTTAATTATAAATAGATAAGTAATGGCATAATAGATACAAAGTCTTATTCAGATGTATCAGTCATTTTACATTATCTACAAATTGTCGCATGGTAGAGTAGATTTTTGTCTGAATATGTGAATAACTTGACTTGCGTTTATCTTTTTACATATTTAATAAAAAAAACTATGTTAAAATCTGTCTAGCTCTAGAAACTATTCAAAATACTTTAAAATAGTACTTTTCTGGTTTAAATACATATTTTTGTTTCATTAGTGACTGCATATGGGAGCAGGAAGAAAAAGGCAGCTGCTTTAAAAAAAAAAATTCACTTGTGTGTGTAGTTAGTATCTGTTTCCCCAAGAGCTCGGCAACTATATCCCCCTCTACAAATCAAAAAAGAAAAAGCATGAATGTATGTGCATGTAAACAGAACATTCTCCTTTATGGTAAATGCTTTCTGATTTCAGAGTACTAAAACTCATGTTGTGTCTCAGTTTTGATACAGCAAAACTCACAGCAGCCAGGAGGTGAAGAGAGCACTGTAGCAAGGGCATTGAAGCTCCCAGTGGACTTTTCTTGTAATGGCCAAGTATTCCGGGGTGAATCTTTGGTGCAGTACCTAAAAGCTACTTACATTTTAGATTAAAATATTATGGTTTTGGAAGAAAAGGGGAAAACTTCTTTGTAATTCTCATTTCTGTGATCTTTTGCAGCATGAGCAATGTTGCTGCAGTAGATGCAGCTCAATCTCCAGAGGTCCCTGGGTCAGAACCTTTTTCTGACATGGGTTGAAGCTACCTGGTTGTGTTCCAGCACCAATAGGTCAGCCTGAGCCCTCCCACTGCCTTCGGGTATTTCTGGGTCTGAGGCTTTCTGGTAGAGGGGGGGAGGATGAAGCCAGGACCAGAGGAGACGATTTCCCACTTGAGCACTCAAACTGGGGAGAGCAGTGCTAGTTTAGTTGATTCTCATAAGACTAGGTGGGAGGCATGTATTTGGGCTAGTGCAAAATGCTCAACAGCTTAAAAAAGAAGTAATATGTTTTTCAGTTCAAATAGTTGAAATTGTTCTGCCACAATGCTGTGACCAAAAAAAAAGGTGTTGTTAGACTGTTAGGTCATCTTCATACCGTTACCTGACTTTGCAAAATAAATCTGTGACCATACCACCCTCTGAACAAAGCATTTTTATTCCTGTTCATTGAACCAGTTACCATCGAAGATGTCTAACAACTCAATATATATACTGTGCAATACATGATCTGTTTTTATACTTGTCTTTATAGAGGTTGTAGTGACAAGTTGTTTTAAAAAGGAAAAAGAATGTTATTTGCCATGTCTTGATATAGAATGTGAAAAAGCTGAACAGATCTTAATTTCCTTTAAAAGCGATACTGTATTCCTCCTTAGAAAGGTACAAGTGCAGCCAAGTTGTGGCAGTTCAACTTTTATAGTTTCATTTAATGAAATATTTCAAAATACTCCATTACAGTGCATCGAATTGTGCTGTTACTGTCACCCTTATTTTCAACTGTTTCATAAATTAAGTGCAAGGCAGAGGGAAAAGGGAAGCCTGTCCGCAGAGATCCTCCAGTACAACCACATTCAATCCAGAGGTATTATTGTGTATTTTATTCCAATTATTTTCTCATTAGGACTTTCTCCAGATAATTTTGATGGACAGGTTAAATATAAACTGTTGAAATACATGAGACTTTTGTGGCAGTGTATCTGGTATTAACTTCATCAAGCAGTGAGATTGCTGGGTGCATGCCTACATGAAACTTGTCCTTCCCCTTCAAACACAGTCCAAACTGCCTTTTCTTCACATCCCTCATTAAACAAACAGCCATCAGCCTTATTCTAAGAAAGAGAGTCCTCAGGCAGTTTGGGAGCACCTCAGTGGAAACCCCACACACTCCCTGGACATCATGCAGGGCAGGGGCACAGCCACCCTGCCTATGGGAGGAAGGCTGGAAGATGCCTCTCATTGCTCCAGCTCCAGGGCTGCAGCTGGACCGCAGCAGTGCTGGAGGATGCAGGAGCCTCCCTTCCCTGCAGGGCCCTTGGCAAAATCTGCAAACCAGCATTAACAGGATGACCTGTGTCCTCTACCTAACTTGAGCTTCAAGCTGCTTGAACTGTGATTGTAGAATAATGTTCATTTGAGGGGCAGGATGCTCAACATGCTTGTTTGGTAAGTGGACCATGCATACTTTCAAACCATAAGATACTTCATAGAATCATAGAATGGTTTGGTTTGGAAGGGACCTTAGAGATCATCGAGTTCCAACCCCCCTGCCATGGGCAGGGACACCCTCCACTAGCCCAGGTTACTCAAAGCCTCATCCAGCCTGGCCTTGAACCCCTCCAGGGATGGGGCATCCACAGCTTCTCTGGGCAACCTGTTCCAGTGCCTCACCACCCTCAGTGTGGGTTGTGAAGAGAGGAAGCTGATGTACAGGCTTGTCCCCTGGTACCTACGGTGAGGCGTGCCAGAGGAAATGTTCCCTGTTAACATTGTGGTAGATTAATTATTGTAATAGACTGTACAAACTTAAATTGAAGCTGGTCATGAAGATATGACTAGTGGATGCTCGGCTGAAAATATTAATAGGAGCTACTGCTGTAAGGGTAGGTTAGCTGGGAAAAGAAATGATCAGGCCAATGATAAAGCCAGAGAAATGGTCTAAGAACTGGAAAAGGTGAACCTAAGGCTCAGCAGCTCAACAACTACACTTCTGCCCAGCTTCTGGCTAGCAAGATAGTTAACTAGATAATAAACATGCCAGTCAGTCATTCACATCCCTCTGTGCAGGAAATGTAATACAAATCTTACCTTGGGTAAAGTGGACCGATTGTTTCATTAGTGCTTCAAGGCCACAAAGTCCCCCTGGCTAGGGCAGCGTATGAAAAGAGATGAAACGCAAATTCTTACTCCTTCCTCCAAGGCATGCAGAAAACCTACATATATTATAGATGAAGTGAGCAGTTTACACCTGCATGCAAACATGTAATGACTGAAAAAAAAAAATAGTTTTTCTTGTCTCAGGTTTTTTTCGTCATTATCTAAAACCACAACTGTTTGTTTCAAGCACACAGGCAAATAATTATCTGCTTAGCATTTCACATTCATAGATGAGGTTTGACTAACTAGTTTTGCAGTGAAATGTGAGAATCTTGAAAGGTTTGTTGGCCAGATTTATTCTCAGCTGGTTACCTTTGTAGGGTATACTGCTTGTTCTTACCGAAGTATTAACAAAGCACTTGGTAGTGCCCAGAAAATAAGTATAAAGGCCAGCTGCTGCTGCAGGGAGCCTGTGTTTCTGACAGATACAGGTCAGCTGAGACTCACCTTAATGCTGGGGAAAAAAAAATCATAACTTTCAAAAACACTTTACTGTACCCATAGCTTTCTGAGCTCATTCTCTTTTCTTCACACATTCATTTGAGGTGAGGAAAACACTGAATGTGCATAAGCCCTTCAGGAGGTTGCATGGAAGAAATGAGTTCTGAGAAAATAAATATGGAAAATGAAGCAGGCACAGGTGTCTGAGTGGGAAGGATGTGCAGGGAAGGTTTGCATTGGTGAGGTTCCACTGGTGACTAAGCAGGGCAAAACCACTACTGGTTATAAACCATCTCATGTAACCTGTAATGGATTTATCCAGGACTTTGGTCACAGTGGCGAGGAGGAGGAAGACAAAAGCTTCAGAGAGAGTAGTAACACAGCATTAGCAAAGAGAATAAATACTAGCAGCAGGACAACTTGGTAAACACTTCTCTGTGGGACGGGAACCTTCCTCTGAGATGAAGCATCTTGCTGCATAGCTCATTGTCGCAGTGGTTCAGATATCTGGACTATTCTATTCTTTGGTTATTTTAATCAGATTAATTCCAAATATTTATCACATCAGAAGAGTCGCAAATCTCCATGTCAAGTGATAACAGTCTGATCGTAGTGCAGGTGTTCACTCTTGGACACGTTTCTTCAGGGAAAAGATGTAAATGTTGAAGTGCTCACTCAGCTGCCTCCCCTAAAGAGAAATCATGAAGATTAGCAACCAGTTTTGTACGTACTTCACAATTAACCCTCTCTCTTCTCCTGCTCCGAGTGGGGAGGACCCAACCACAGTCCTTGTGTCCTTGGGGACCTACGAGTACAGGGGGACCTACAAGTGTTCAAGCAAGAGAGCTGTGGTCTTCACATTCCTCTTGCAGCACACTGATGTGAAGTGAAATCGCTACAGACCAGATTCACAGGTGACATAAACTGTGATGGAGCTGGACCCCTCTGTCAATAGTGAATTTTGACCAGGTATTTCCATTCTGACCTCCACCGACTGACCTGTATCAGTGCTGGGGTAATATCTACTATGATGCCAATGTCTGCTGACAAAAGGCTTCATTCAAAGAAACATCCACATCCCAATGGTGTACCTTAAATAAAATAATGCTAACCAACTCGCTACGGAATGAGATCTTTGCCATGAAAGGTGTTTTATCTAAAAGCAACCCCAAATTAAGACACTTTCCTGAGGATTATTTGACAATACTCCTTAGAAGAGAGGACATTAGCTGAGGAGAAATGATTTAAGCAGTAATTCAGATGACAATAAATGACAAAACTGATATCTAGCAGACACAAAAATGCAGGGTAAGACTGAATGAACGGGCAAACCATTCATGTCTCCAGCTTGGGAGATGCTAACAGAGGGCCAAAAAAATATTAGAAGTTGGGACAGTTATTTTGCTTAAAGATTCAAAGCAAAGTTAACCTTATGTTATGAATTCTATTTATGTCACTTTCCATTTTACCTTCCTATTTTTTCAGTCAAGTAACCTCAGGAAGAGGAAAGGGAAAAAAAAAAGAGGTAGGAACATTCATACCATATGGGTCTACTGCTACATAAAACCAGTCCATAAATATTCTGATTGTGATGGATTTAAAGCTGAAACCAGTCGGCTACACTGGATTAATTCAAGTCACTGAAGCTGCTGCTTGTGCAAAAAAGGCACTGCCTGCAGTAAACTGACTTTAAAAAAAAAAATAGTCTAAATAAAACAAAACACAGAAAAAAAAAAAAAAACCGTAACTGAACATTCAGACTCCTGGACATTGCCCCAGCTAGCCAGCATAGAACCTGATCCCAGACCCCATTGTCCTCCCTGCCCCAGTGCAGTTCTCCCACGGCTGCTTTGGAGGTGCCCACTCACCACACAGACCCCGTAGTGCAGGTGGGCGGCCGTGACCAGGGCAGTGAACACGGCCAGCACCGCTTCTTCTGTCCAGCCCAGCAGCCCGGAGATGGCTGCGTAGACCACCAGCGCCAGCGGGAAGAGGATCCAGTGGAACAGCTCCGGTCGGGTGCTGCTCATCTGGCAGACGATCACCTTGCACTGTCGGAGCAAAAGGCACCAGGTGAGAAGCACTGAGTCAGCCCAAGGCAAAAGTACATCCTTTTGCTCTGCCATTTGCTTTTGATGAGGGGATAACAAGTCCAGGGTTCAAAACAGGGCTTGTTTCTGGTGAGAAGACTACTACAGGCATACCGTTGTGCCTTATAGGCTGTGAGTCTTAAGGAATCTATTACAAGTAATTTAAAAAACACACTTCTTTTTCAGAGACAGTGTTTCGACACATTTTGCTTTATGAGCTGAAACACATCTTCACAAAAGGGGAGTTTGTTTCAAACCTCATGCTTTCACACAGGTTCATAAAGTTGTGATCCCAAATCAAATGTGCCACCACTTCATCACTGGGAGAGCGCACTGGTGTTTTAGTCGCGTGGCACGACAGAAATATATTCTGGTTCACTGTATAGAAGGTAGGGAAGATAATATATGCTGCTTTTAAATCCTGTTTTTCTTTTCTAGCACTCCCTCGTGCACTAAAACACCATTTTTTTGGCTCAATCATGGCAGTGACACCCTGGAGACGTACCTGGGGGCCCAGAGAAAGGGATCCCACTCAGAATGTCAGAAAAAAAATGAATATATGGTACATGGTTTAACTGCAAACCGTTAGCTTAATTTTAGTGAGTTCTTGAAATGTAATGAGATGAACTCAGTTGAAGTTCAGCTTTTTAAGACCAGTTAAGCACGCCTAAGAGTTTTACCTGGTTTAGACTCCTTAAGAAATGTGCCCCATATACACTATTCTCTTTTTTTAGAAAGAGGAATTTAGGCACATCTGAAATATTTTTTCAATATAAGTTTCTATCAAAATTTAAATGTAGTTAAAAATAGATTTTATACATCCTGAAAATAGTAGAAGAATGAAAAATTTGTTCCCTGTGCAGTGCCTGAAATGCTGTGACAGCAGCAGTTGGAGTCTGACCATATGAAAAAAATACTGGCTTTGCTGTCTGTGCTGTGGAAGCTGAAGAACGAAAAAAATAAACCATGAAAAAACAATTAACTTTAAATAACACAAGAAGTAAGCATTTTTACCTAATGTAAATGTTTTTCCTTACAATGCATTATCAGTATTGAATATGACGTTTTTGAATAACACTAGTTTTATGAGTTCTTTGGGAATTGTTCCAGAGGGTATCAGAAATTGCTAAAGCAACCTATATGCTATAGTTTTTTCTGGCTGAATAATTGCACCCATCCAGAGGTTGGATTTCACATTGTTTTAAACCACTATTACACCATGTTAGGTACAGTAATTGTCCATAAAGATTGCTTACTAATATTGGGAGCAAGTCACCTTCAGCATACGACAGGACTGCAAAATGGACTATGCTCTGCACTCCTCCCTCAATTCCTTATTCCCCTGGTCCTGAAGCACTGACTCACGCTACAAGTGAGGCAAAAACAGCATTAGGAGATGAAGGCGCTGGAGTCTGGAGAGGCAGACTGGAAAGGAAAGGGATCACTGTGGGATTATGCCCTGTGCCCTTCCATCCCCTTTAATGCTTGCTTTTAAAATGTTAAAAATTTCAACTAATGTGCACGCATTTTTAATTCATGCAAGCCTCTAACATTGCAGTAGGTGTTTTGGTAAAAGAAAAAACAAGGCCTAAAGAAAACGCATTGAAAGAAAGAAACTTCTGGTTTGCCATACTATTTTTCTTCTGCAAGCATCCTGCCACAATTGCTCTCGGATGGTTAAGACCTATGTGCTGAACCTGCCATCTGCCAAACTCTGAAAGCACTTTCCCCAGTGGTATGAAATAATTGTATTTCTCATTCAGGAATCTACATTATTCTCTTAAGAAAAAGGGATAGATTAGATAATGGAGAATGCATACAATAAAAATTATATGTCGGAAAATAACCTAATTTAGTGAGATTAAGTCCTTGCAATGGAACTGTTTGAACTGTGACCCTCAGAAACGTACATTTATAGGATACATCTAACAAGCGTCACAATTATGATTTATTTTCTGTTCCCGAATACAAATTTCTAGCAGGGTTATGCTTTGTCTTTTAAAATCTCACATTTTCAAAGACCTCTCTCATGATGCAAGTCACTGGAAGACTTTCTCTTTTTAAACTGGATGCAATATTGCTTACTGGCATGATTTTAGATGGTGTTGGAGACTATCTTCCTAAAATGACGATCGGCACTATCCTTTGGGATATTTTAGCATTACGTGGAGGAACACCTTTCTCCTTGGCTGCAGCTCACTTACCTCTCTCCCAGCAAGAAGAGAGGCAAAGGGCTGCCTCCAGAGCAGACAGCCCTGGGTTAACGGCAGTTCTCGGCATTACTGTCTGGATGCCCTTGCTATTACTTCACCTAGGTTTATGTTGTCTCACAGGCATTAAAAGGGGGAAATTAACAGAATAATGTGGTACAGGAGAAACTAACCGGTGGGCAGAACGCCATTGGAAGGCCCCTGCACCTCTTTATATTTTTCCCCAAAAAACACTTACTCTGAACAGTGATGGGAAAATGCGGGATCAGTTGAGCTGTAGGATGCAGGAAGGCATGTATCACACTAATGGGGACAACAGCAGGTGAAGGCTACAACCCCTTGTGTTGAGCTTTCTTTTACTTTGGACAAGTCCCCAGTTCTGTTTATGTGTTGGGGAATATCTATTATATTTCTGGAAGTAAGGCCTCCCCAGGGCTGTTCATAAACTCCCCAGAGAAACAAGAACCCTCATAAAAATGTTATGCTGTGGTAGAGTAGGTATTGCAGTACTATAAGCGTCCAGACAACTGGTGTGGTGTATTTTTATACAAGAGAGGGTAACACAGAGGTACAAGAGTGGTGTGATTCTGCTGAGTTTTAACTACAGTTTCTGTTCCCTTCTGGTTATTGACATAAAAATAGAAAGCTGTCTCTAAATAATACCACCACCACAAACATACTTACAATAACGTTTGAGAAAGCAACCCCAACCATCCATAAAAACAGTCTTGGTTGTTTTGTTAATATGTTGCCTGGAGATAAAACCACCCAGACTGTAAGAAGAATGAACAGCAACAGAGGTGACACAAGAGGTAGGAGTCCTTCATACAAAGAATCATTCTTCAGTGTTTTCTTTAAATGTGCTCTGTAAATAAATACAATCATTTTATGGAGTAACAAAATTTATCGATTCTATTCACAGTAACCTGAAACTAGCCAAAACTCAACCCAAGAATTCACCTTGCAACACAACGACCTGTGCAAATGTGCTAGATATCCAGATACTCTATGAGAAATTGTAGGATACCCAAGTAACATTTATCTCTGGGATAAAATGATATAGTGTTATTCAGATAGCTTCTGGTCAGCTTCACCAGCTCATCATTACACACAAAGTGAGCTGCAGTAGCTCTGCTGTTGTACCCGCTATCCAAATGTACAGCATTCAGACTTGCAGTGAATTAAAAATATCTATTTTCTAGAGGATGAAACTTCTGACATGAGGCATGAAATGACTTCAGACAATACGGCCCATGTTTTCAGTGGCAACACAGTCAGCGCATGGCCGGTAGGCATCCCCGTTGTTTAGATCTAGAGGTGAGGCTGCTAGACAATTTATGTTTCCAAAGTACAGCCTAAAGGGAAGGCTTTTTTTGCTAACAAGAATACAGGAAAATTAATTACACATTGTGTTTTCCTGGACATTTTAAGCTGTCTTTTAAAGGTAGCACTATTAAAGGTACTAAATGACTGTATCATCTGTCACATAGGAAAAAAGTAACTGTAAGATCAAGAGCTTTTGCATCTATCCTCTTGCATCTTTCTCACTCAGGCAAAACTCACTGAGAGGTTCTATAAGGAGTAGGAAGTTTAATTTACTAAAGTTCACTAACATTAAACCATTTCTTCATGCCAATAGTTCAGAAGAGCGATTATGTGTTTGAAGCATACTGGGAAATATCCTGTTCAAAACCTCTGAATATTTGTATTTATAGAAACAGCTAGACCAAACTCCAATAAATATCTTTCTCATTCCAAAAAAGACTATTCTGATAATATAACAACTGAGAACAGGCAGCAGGAAGAAGAAAGAAAGGAGATTATTGGAAAACTCAAATTCCTCATCACCAAATAGCTTGTGTGTGCATCCTGCAAGCAACCCTGACTGGATGTTTAGAATTGCTGTGCTCTTCCTTTCAGAGGAATGATAAACCCACTGGAAGGCCTGGGAGAAACTATGGGGAATGATGACTCGAAAAGGAAAATGCTAAACAAAAGTCCTGACATAAGAGGAAAGACAGCAAAAACTAAATGTGCATCAGGCCAAATGCTGCTACTGCCAGGGACTGACATGTCCAAGGTGCTTTCCTCCTTCTCCCAGTCTTCCCCGAACCGGAGTCCCTTGCACCACTGGTCCCCAGCCCCCTCCCACTGCTGCTCCCAGCACCCTGCCCCAAAGCCTTTCCGTGGGTCCTCAGCCTTTCCTGCCCCACACTCAGGGCTATTCATGCTTTTATTAACTACACAAAATGCTGTGACATGGGAAGTGCTGTGTAGGAACAATGCGTTATTGTCTTATAGTTTCTCCAAAATGTTAATTTCCAGTAATTCCTGAAGACAGGCAGTGACAGTCCCTCCTCCAAGACACTTAGGACCTAAGAGACCTGATGTGACAGATGAGTGAAATGAGCTAGCAAATACCAGAGGAAGGCAGGCAGCACTAATAAAAATAGGCCACTGGAGTATAAACTAACCATGTATAAAATTCCTAGGTGCAGCAAGCCAACTCTTAGATGGAATCACAGCTTGCCACCTGCCTAGCCTGTATCTGATGGCAATTATCTGCACACTTTTACAGAAAGATCTGGAAGACAATAAAGTACTTCATGGAGCGCAGGATGATCAGCTACAGAATTTTACCTATCGCAGGTAGAAGTTACAAAGCACATTTGACTGAAAATAAAATGGAGTGTTTATAACTACAGAGCTTTCTTCAATTTACTGTGCAGGGCCAGTATGAGACTGGCTGGTGAATGGGAAGTGAAAGGAAAAGGAAGAGGAGTTACAAACATGGAAAAGAAACCAGTCAGATTCTCAAAATTGACCAGAAAAAACCTTTTACTGCATTATCAGGACAGCACCTGGCTGAAAGAGGCTAGGCTACTTCAAGCATTACATTTATTTCTCAAGTGAGGAAACCATTAAATATACAGAATTAAATGGCAACTTATTTAATGTTAATTAACTTACCTGCGAATGTTGTACAGTGTTTGTGGAAATGAAAGAAATAAACTGAAGCCTGGAAGAGAAAAATACTCATATGTAATGATTTACAATCATGCTACACTGATGACCTCAGTGTTTTCTCATATACCAGAGCTAGTGCACTATTTTAAAAATGACTCAGTATTCCTGTATTCATCACAGAATACAAACTGAGTTTGGAGGCTTTAAGCAATGACAAAACCTTTCTCATTTTTCCAAAAGTTAGCTGCTAGAAATAGTTGCTGATAGAGATTTTCTTGTGTAATGAGCGAGAAGCCTGGTAAGACTTTTAAAAACTCTGAGGTAGTCTGTAGGTAGGAGCAGTTATTTGTCATACAGATTCCTCTGCTGGACCCAAAAAAAAATCATGGCCCCATTTTGCACGAGCTGCTCTCTGTTTCTGTAGAAAAAAAAACCCAAGGCTGACACCGAAAGCTTTCCAACGGAACATATATAGTCAACCTCAAAGAGTGCTGCCCACATTACCAGAGAAATAACAAACAGGTTTATAGTTCAATATACTGAAGTTCAACTAATGATCTGCTTTGCCAATATAATGGCTGAAATGAATTAATTTTCATGATATGGCCATCATTTGAATGAGTGAGGGTTTTTACTATATTTTTTTGTAATACAGCTGCAACCTTTCTGGAGCTCAGGTTTAGCCCACAAATGACAAGGAACGCACCTTTGCTAAGGCTGTGTGCATCTGCATTGCTGTGGGTATGACCAACACAGCTGCCAGCAGCGCTAGAGCTGCTTGGAGACCCAGCTGTACCCCACCTAATGCCCACATCCAAAATATGTTGGTCTACCCAAGGGTCAAGGAAGACCTTCAGCAAGAAGTGGAAGTTCAAAGTTTAAACAAAAAAGCAACGGTATTAGTCAGCCTACCTGGTGAAAATATATATAATCCTTTTTTAATCTGTGACATCCATTTTCTGTGTTTCCCTGCAGAGCTCTTTGGTTTTGGGTTGGTTTTTTTTCCCTGTCTTCTGTGTATCAAGGGCTTTTTCCTGGTCTGTTTGCTGCTTGGAGATTTCTCCGGGTAGCATATTTCTGCCCAGCTTTTATATTATAAGGCATGAGGATTGGTTTTGGTGCACTAAATTAATACATAATTCCTATTTTGTTATGGGTAAGAAAAGCACTCTGATGTGGTAAACCTTCTGTTTTTACCTTAAAAAAAAATCTCACTTAAGAAACACAATCTACTGTTTGTACAGAAAAGTAGCAAACTTTCATCTCATTATTAGAACTAAGGAAAAATAAGAATGAACAGAGGCAAGAACGGATTTCAAGATTACTTTCTACTGGGGCTAATGTGGCATAACAGGCTCTCAGGAAACATCAGTGTTTACCACTCAGTCCTCATCAAAGACATACCCAAGTGTTTAGCACAATGTGTCCAGAGTGGCAACTCGAGAGAAGGAAAACTAAAAAAAGCAGGAATAGCGGAGATCAGGATTGCTGGAAAACAGAAGTGAAAAGGGATGCAACAGATAATCTATTTCTCCAGTCTATCTGGTTATCTTTTAAGGAGGAGGAAAAAAAGAACTGGAAAAAAAAATATTATCCAGCCTGTAAATAATTCCAGGTATTGCATTTTCATGTGTTTACCTCCTGGTTTTGCTTTTTCAAACAAGTAAGATAAAGAGCTCTGATTCTTTACCATGGCAGGAACTCTGTATCAAACAGCTGAAGGATGTGCAATCAAAGTAATATCCCAAGTATTCTGTAAATATATTTCTAAAATTTGCAAGCTTAGTGCCTTCAGAATGATCTGTGTTTAGTGTGCTCTCCAGTTAGCTATGTTTTCTATTAGGCAGGGAGGGCTAGTTCAATAAAATCTTGAGTTACGTACAGCAGTTCCAACATCTGTATCACATTAGAGCAGACATGAGACAAAACATTGACTCTTGAGGTTAAATCTAAATTTCCTGCTGCAATCCTGAAGTTTGATTTGTTAGGAGAAAAGCAACCGAGAGGAACAGAAATAGAGACCAGAACTAGAAATAGAATTCAAAAAGCAACGGTTGCCAACAATTTGTTATTTTTATGAAGTGCCATTTTAGTTAGAAATAACACATTGACCACAAACAATCCCCCAGCTAGCTAAAAGCCACTTTCGGACTGGGGCAGTTACACCAGTTACTCCTCTGTGCTTTCGTATGTCTTCCTTTTCAGCAGAGCGAGAGCTGAAGATGCGGGAGGGAAAGCAAAGGGTGTTCCCCTGTTTCTTATGGGATTTTCAAAATTCCATCATTTCCTACAACATGTTGCTTTCCCATCTTTTTTTAGCTAAGGAGGCCTGGCTTGGGGGCTGCTTTTGGTACTCATTAAGTCTGCTTTTTAATTGGCATTAAGGATCCCATTGTGCCCAGGAGCTAAACTGCTGCTGCCGCATTGCTGCCATTCCCTGCTGCTCTGGGGAACAAAAGGTGCAGCCTGGAAAGCAAACCCACTGGTCGCTGTCTGGCGCTCAGCCACCCAGGCGCTGCCCCAGTGTGATGATGATGGAGCTTTTTTCTTTTTTTAATGTCCTAAATGCACATATTTTATTTTAAAATCCTTAAAAACTCCAAGTTTAGTGTATCAGGCATTTTTAACACATTGTAGAAAATAAAAGTCATCAAGTGTTTATTAGAAGTATTACTGCTGTTCAGTATTTTTTAATTTCTCCTTCAATATTTTCCCCCATTTTCCCACTGATTTAAATTCCGAGACCCAACTGTAAGAACACAGGCCTGTATTAAAGGCCAAAATACCGAAGCACAGACGGGTGGCACAGATACACAGAGGGAATGCCTGTGTCATGCTAGGCTGAAGGTATCAAGCCCAAATCCCCAGATTTAGGTACAATCCTATGGTCAGTCCTCTGACTTGCACTATCTTGACTCCCTTTTCAGAAAAATAGGCATTTGCAAAGCTCTTTATCAGGCATTATTTTGTCCTTACTAAAAACAAAACAAAACAAAACAAAACCCCAAGCCCCAAGAAACAACACATTCAGGAATTCAGGATTAGAGACATACCAGAAACAAAGGCTTTATCTTGTTTTCCAAATATATATATATGCATAAACACACAGATACATAAACATGCATACACAGACATGCATATATAAATATACGTATGCAAAAGAGTTCAAAAAGATAATTGCCATCAATTCTAGTGACACTTTTAGATTTCATTTGGTGCTTTCAAATTCAGTTCCAAAACGGTAAGATGTTGTGTGATATTGATGAGTGAATATAAAAAGAAAAAGCTAGGATGTGATGGCATATTTGTCCCCTGTGTTAGTCTAGACTAACAGGAATGTATTTAATTTTGTTATATGAAGGCATCTTAAACCCTTGTGTAATTAAAGCCTGCTGAAGACCCACAGGCAGCCAGGTTATGCTTCCGTGACAGTGCAGTCAGTTACTGTGGCTGCTGTACCTGAGTTAGTTTAGGCATTTCTGCAAAATATAGTCTTGATTGTTATAGAGAAAGAAAAGAGAGGGTACAGCCAGAAACGAACTGCTGACAGTCGTGCCAGTTCTGGAAAATGCTATTTCAGTAACCAACAGAAGAGCCCCACGCTGGTGTGCAGACAAAGCTAGAAAGCCCATCACAGGGACCCAGCTTCCTCAATACACCAAACTTCACAGACTGGAAACACCACTAAATAAAGAAGCAACTCCAAGCAGGTAGCCAAGACACCTAAAACATTATGTTTAAACAAATTATACCGGTTCAAAGGAAGGATGATGTTTATCTTAGCTGTTTATCTTCTCCACACCTTTGCTATCATCAATAGTGTGTGTTGGTAAGTTCCTGACAAGGGAACCCTCCCTAAACTGTCTAAGAAAAGCACTGAAATATTATTTGTTAAGAATTGGCTCTTCCTTATAGTTAAAAGTTCAAAAATGAGGCGGTGCAACACAGGGTTGTAATTTTAGGTGAACACTGCACTGGAAACTGAGTGAATTCACTGGGGTGAGTACCTTCCACCCCTCCTGCACTCCCCCCAAAAAAGACTCCCCAGAGCCTTCCTCGTGGCAGAGAAGAGGTCTGTGCAGACCTTCTCCTGGGCATGTTGCAGAGGTTGAGCTCAGTAAAAATCAGCTTCTTAAGAGTAGCTCTAGTTGCATTGCAGCCTACAGATGAAATAACTATCACCCTCTACCCTTGTTCTTCCACTGCCAACACCTCCTCATGGCCTTCTTCAATGTGCTGCTAGGCCCTTCTATCTCTAAATTAATAATTCATCATAGTCAATGCTTGCTTTAATGAAATACGATATTACCATTTACCTTTCTTAGCCACCAGATAAAAAATTAAGACCAAAAAATATTTAGGCCTCAATATTAGCTTGGAAAAAAATCTTTAAATGCTTTTTCCATGTTTTTTCCAAATTTTTTCCATGTTTACAGCAGCTAGACACATGAAAATATCTTATCACACTGAATGTTTAGCACACTGATCAGTGCCTGGAAATAAGCTTCATCAAAAGGTGAACATTTAGAAGCGCTTGTAACTGGTGTCGCAGCTTTTTATGGAACAATGTGATTTTCTCAGGCATGTCTTGAGAAGACAACTCTTAATTGGTTGTGCAAACAGATAATTGCATATTGAGCTGTCCACTAACTATAAAATTACATTTTATTATTATATAAAATGGCAAGCTTAGAACCTATTAGTAACTGAAAAAAAAAAAGCTTAGAAAATGAGTATATCATTTTCAGACTTAATTGAGCCTGTAAAGTCTGAATATATTAAGCAATTTAAGGACAGATGAAAAATACACCCAAACTGATCTACACAGTATGAAATAATTTTACAGGGATTAAGAGCACAGTGTAAACACCAGCACGGTCTTCATGCACAAAGTTGATGTGTGTTTCAGATGTTTAGCATCTAAGATACTTCTTGAGTATAAAGTTGTAAAGGGATGTTTTTACCATGCTTGTTGATTTTTTAGCTTATTTTCAGTGTCTAAGGAAGCACACACTGCATTTATCTGTCTTGGACTGAGCTGTAAGCTAACAATTAGCATCTGGAGGGATTTAGTACAGACTGAGAAATTAGCTGATGGATGCCGATGCTTCTTTGATGTAGCCCTGTTCACACAGCATGTACACATCATTCCCTTTTTCTGGGCACAGCGAGAATCGAGCACCAGAGAAAGGGTGCCTTTATTTGAAAAGTCCAGCCTGGCTTCCAGAAGGACTCTGCCAGGTGAGCTCCCTTGTTTGACTTTCTTCTGGGGCTCCCACTGCCTGTGAAATGACTCCTCAGAGCTAACACCACTGAACCCCATCCCACTTGTAATTAGCATCCCGTGACTCTGCTCTGCCTCTGGCCTCCAGCGCTCTGGTTTTCTGCGCTATTGTTCTGAGTGGTTCAGATGAGTTACTCCAAACGTGAACTCAACTGCATTTTACGTATATCCCGAGTGACAGGTGAGTATTTCACACCCTTCTCTTCAACAAAGTCTCGTACAATCTGTCACAACAATGCCTTAATAAATGTTAAAATTGGTGACAGACATGTAGAAGCCAACTCATGTTAACCACACTTTTCAAACAAGGCTAGTCAAAGCTTGTCGGAGTGATAACATTTTGAAAACACACCACTTAATGTTTAATCATTCAACGATCCATCAGGAAGGCAGAAGCATCAGCCACTTTGCAATGGGAACTATAGGAAATCACTACAGAATTACTTATCCATGTGAGGCAGAAAGAAGTTATAATTTGACCATAGCCTCCTAAACATTTTCTGACACTGAAAAAAGGGCAGGCTGCTGTATAATTACCCACTGCAAGGCCTTCTGTGTCCTCCTTTGATAGCTCGGATATGGGACACAGCGTAAGGACAAGGCTAGATGGCTAGCTGTGCTTTCCCACTGTGACAGAATTCAAATACATGGCATGTTTCAAATGTTGTGGTTTGGTCTCATCATTAGGTTTTTGCTGCTATTATGTTTTCATGTATGTATTTACTACGCGTTTTATATACTTAAGTAGCTCAGAGAAGGAGTGAACCTCCAGGAACATGCACTCTGTAAATGTCAGCACAGAACCCAACCCAATACACATCATAGGAAAGAATTCTGAATGCTTTGGCCCCATCTCTAAAAGAAAGTTCAAGTTTCAGATCTCTGACAGATGTTAGTACTCCATTCACATTTTGTGTTCAAACCTGCACCTTGAAAATTTGTCTCAGCTTGGCCACAGGTTTCAGTAGTCAGATCTGGGCACTGTTGACCAGAGTGGACTCAAATGTCCCACTGTGTCTGGATTACAGAACTGCTTGCCTCATGTGCCAGACACTGATAAAGTACAACATATCCACTCCATGCTTAGTGGTCCTTTAACCAGAAAGCCTATTCTTGTGGTTGCAATTAATACTGAGGAGGAGCAAGAATCTTTCTGTGCAGCCAAGAGTCATTTTTGCAACCTAGCTTCCGAAGGAGTGAAGCTGACGTGATAACATTTTGTTTGTTTGTGTGCATCCCACCATAACTTCTGAGCTCTCTGGTCAATTCTGAACAAATTTAATAGACTGAAAGACATTTCCAGTAAGCTGCATGGAAATTAATAGTCAGGTAGAGGAAAACAGACATATAAATATCCCCAGTGAGGAGAGGATTGCAGCCTGAACTCATATTTTATTAGACATTAGAAAATCTATCTCACAGAGAGCAAGCATGAATGTCCCAAGAATGAGAAACGCTTCATTCAGAACATGCACCTACTATAGGTAATTTAATTGCAATGTGAGACAGAAACCATCATCAATTAGTAATGCTGCTCCCTGAACTACTGATGTTAACCTGTCAGTGAAAATCTTATTAAGTCTATAGCATCATTTGTGATACTAGACTTTATGTGGGGAACTGACTGTTTTAACATGCTTATTGTAAATATTTTATATTGCTCTCAACCTGATAACACAGTGACAGGGAATGCTAGGCATTTGGGATACCCTGGAGGGGCAAAAATAAATGATAGCTCTCACTCCAGTGCTGCCTTTTGAAGGGACCCTAGTTAGCCAGATAATGCTACGGGACAATTGTGGATAAATCCCAAGAGAGCTTTTGGAGTGTCATCCACAGAAGCCTTGCTGAGAGCAGACATAATCAGTTCCAGCTGAGCACACAGGCACATAAATTTAGAAAGGTCTGGCTGCTTTCGTGCTAGGAGGGAAAAGGCATTTCTGCCTAGCAGCCAGGACAACACACTGGAAACAGGAGAATGACCCTCTTTGTCTGTTTGGTGCCCAGCTAGGTGTGTGCTTTGGAGCTGCGGGATGGAATTGCATTCACTGCCTGTGAAAATTGTTTCTTTTCGCTGGGTAGCTGAAAAATTCCCATAAAATACTATGCAGAAGTTTCTCTGCTTCACAGGGGAGTCCTCTGAGGTCACTGTTCAGCAGCCCGAGACTTGGCCTCCCTACAGGTGTTCGCAGTGTGCTAAACAGTTGCCAGGGACATACGTAAAGCTCTCTCTTGGGACGCTTTCCTAAAACATCTAATCTAAACACCGGTATTGCTGCACTTTTATGTATATCTTTGTGTGTTCTGGCACCTGATAAAAATTCCATTATTTTCAGCGAGTGAGTGTCACCTGGTGATACCACAGCTTCCTCTGAGGAGGTGCTTTTGCAGAGTTCATCCTTAGGTTATATGTGGGCTATTCTCCATTCCTCCACCCCTCAAACTCCAGGAAACTCATCTGAAAAACTCGACTCTTGTGCGTCTTGTTTGGATTTCTTCCCACTACAGAAGGTACTAGCTAAAGCCCAGCTGTTGTCAGACAAGTGACGGCTCAGCAGCTGAACTCCTGTTGTGTACAGAACAGTAAAAGCACAAAACGACACAGGAAACCTCTGCCAAGTATTGATGGAGCAGCTACAGGTTCATTGTTGGAAGGACCACTAGTGACTACTAAATGCCATCAGATGGTTAAGGACAGCCAGTTATGGTTTAACGGCTCCTCTCGGGGTCCTGGGAAACTAACTTGTAAAAAGCACCAGAGGCCCACTATATCCCTTTGTCTTTTAAGTAGCCACAAAGGCATTTATTTAACTGAGCATGCCAGAGAGTGGAATCTCTGACACAAACGGATCTGGCTGAGGAAGACACACTTGCTGCAGCCTCTCTAAAGGGGAAGAATAATTTCATCTTCCTGGCTGCTCGGCCCTGGGTGTAGGTTAGACAGATGCTTTCTCTGCAGTCACAGTGGGATCCTCCAATTTACTGCAAGCTTCTAAAAACTTTAGATTTCCAAATTCACTGCACACAGGTTATCCAACGACAACCACCGTAATCACTATTGCTGAACTGAGATTCAAGCCTGTGGTGAAATGGCACTGCTTTCTGGATCAGCGTGATCCTCAGTGGACGGATTCTGCTTTTCTAATATTGAAATTTACTGTTTGTTTTTTAAGAGATTTACTAAGCACTGTGACAATTTTGCAATATAAAGTCAACCAAGACAATTTCCGGAGTATTTCAAACCCATATTTAACTACAATTGAGCTTCAAAAGTTGCCCTGTTAATGTCATTGTGGATAGTGTGAGAGAGACAATGCTTTCAAATAAATCTTTTAGCTCTTACCTATGGCTACATTGCTTGGGACAATTATGGAAGAAACACTCAATTCTCTGCTCACAGATCCACTCATGAAAGCACACCGTATGAGGCAGAAGTAGTTTCTTCCTAGTGCTAATGGAATAGTCCATCAAACCTTGCTTTGCAGCTGGTTTTGGTAGAGTATGAAAAAAGACACTCGCTTCTGTAGGTTTGATGACATTGACACGCTTTCCTACCACAAACCTCCCCAATACGTTGAACAGTTTGAATTAAACCTTCACCCATGGCTTCCCAAGCACCAGGGAAGCTGTCAGTGTACTGACTGAACAGGCTGTAACGTGCCGTAGTGACAGGAACAAAAGCAGCGATGTGCGTAGCACTGAACGAGCGTGTTCAATGGACTAGCCCATGCTAGTTACACCTAATACCTACGCACATCTAACTTGTCGCTTCCGTGCGAGCCAGCATCCATCTCCCCTGGACCTGCAGTGCTCCTTCCAGACAATCAGTCCCTGTCCCTCAGTGCCCTGCCAACCACCAGAGGATGTTTTATAGCTTCACCTCTGTCAAGCTGAACAATTCACTGACTGTTGAAAAAGCAAGCGCTATTTTTTTTCCCCTTCCTTTCCTTCTTTTCCTCAGAGTGCCCAAAACAGGCCTGACAAGGAAAAAAAAAAAAAAAAAAGCAAACTGTACAATCCTGGTCACATACAGTCAGTTTTATACTCTGGGCAAAGCACAAAGAACTGTCAAAACCACGTTCTTGTACATGCTGCTAATTAGAAAGCACAGCCTGAACATGGGGTCCTTTCTAATCCGGGAATTCTGGGAAGCACGGCTGAGGGTGAGGACAGTACTGCTGAAGACCTTTCCATGGGAAAGGGTGGTGAGAGCACATGTCAATGCAGTGGATTCAGAAGTCCCTCGAAATGCTCAGACAGCTCCTAGTTAGAGCTGGCATTGGGTAAGCACCTATATCCAAGCCCTCCATTTGGCTCAAGGACTGAAGATATTTCTTGGGATGTAAATCTAGGCTGCGTCAAACACTTCTTTGGTGCCCTCTTCTCATCATTTGTACATTAGTATAAAAATCCCTAAAATTTATACACTAATTTCTTCACCTTCTACGCAACACATTGAAGCCATTTCTCACACGCACATTTTTAGCTAAGACTACCACATTTTTAACTCATTGAAACATAACTGCTCTTGTTCTCAGTCTACCTACAGCAGTTGAAAAATGTTTGATGCTTATTTCAAACTACACAGACAGGTTCAAATAATGAGCAAATAGGCTATTGCTGTGTATGAAAAATGCATTACTTCTGTTTGGAAAGTAATTCTAAAGAAGAGTTTAGATGCCACCTGGCTCTTGTTCAGATTTGCAGTTGTGCCTCCTCACATTATTTAAATAATTCCATTATTCCCCTTATTTGCAATGTTTTGGAGCATAGTGTGCTGCAAGCCAAAATTAAACTTATATGTAAATGTGAGCAACATTTTACCTGAGTGACATGAGGAGTTCCTGAGACTCTGAGCGCCAGCCAGCCATCTAGCACACTGCACTGAACTGCACATGCTAATAAGGAACATCTTCCGTATTAATTGTGTGCAACAGATAGCAATTCAGTGAGAAAAAATGTTTCCAAAATGATCTACTTTTTTAAAGGTTTCCACAATTAGCCCTTTTAATCAGCTCTATTCATGTACTTTTTGGACGAGCCAACACTTACAAAAGGAAAAAAAATTATGAAGGAAATATAAGAAATAACTAATCAAAATAATTAAAAAACAATACAGTTTCCATGGATCTGGACACTTACCTACAAGCAAGATTACTAATGCATCTGTGATGTAATAACCGAACAGGAGAGGCTTCTGCCAGATTTCCACCCCAACAGTACCAGTGAGCAGATACGCTGTAATTAATATCTATAGAAAAAGGATAAAGCATTTTCAGTCATTTACTTCTGAAGGCACAGAATTTTGCTTATCATCTTAGTACAAATGCAAGAGTAAAAGGGCCTGTTATTTTTCTCCTGGCTCCACTTTACAGGACATTATGCTGCCATCCCGAAACAATTACTTCTAGGCAGTGAAGCAGCTTCCAGGGTCACCAGCAAAATCATTTAATAAATATGAAACACAGTAAGCAAGCAACTTCCCTGCTGATGTGTGCATCTGTTTGCATGTGGTATTACTGACATACCTTTTCAAAACACTAAATTTCATAATCCCTTCTTAGTGCCAAGTCTCCCTGCTGCAAATGCATTTTCTTGCTTTTGCTCACATTCTTCAGAATTAGCAATGTGGTTATTTTGCAGCTCAGCCCCCTGAACTGATCATATCAGAATAACTGAAAAGGCAAAAAAAATCTAAGACACCTGAAATACTAAAACAATTCAATTGAATGTGAAGAAATAAAAAGAAGGGTAGGGAGATGAAGTCTTCCCTGATACTTAATTTGTTGGACAGATAACATTATTATATGACACAAAAAGAAACACGTAGTCAAATATCATTAGGAGTGAAAGGACTCATACACAAGACTCCTGAGTTACTTGCTGAAATGCCACCAGGTTCAGTAGAGATGTAAATGCAGTTTCTACTCTCTCTTCAGAGTCGATTTAGTGATCCAGCTGAGGTCAGAAATCCTAACGCAGTCAAAACCCTATAGCTCGTATAGCAACACCTTTCACATCCGTTGCATTACCTGTAGCAGCACGACCTACAATATATAGAATCATAGAATGGTTTGGGTTGGAAGGGATCTTAAAGATCATCTGGTTCCAACCCCCCTGCCATGGGCAGGGACACCCTCCACTAGACCAGGTTGCTCAAAGACTCATCCAAACTGGGCTGATGACACAAATTGATGAAGTTTTATCATTTTAGGTGTGTCACACGCAAACCATAGAATCATTAAGGTTGGAAAAG
>NW_010118074.1:0-11744 GCF_000699245.1 Pterocles gutturalis
TTGAGATAACGACAAGTCTTACCAGCACAACATCCAACGACTCTAGGACACCAGTCTGGTCAAGCTATACTAATTCTCACCAAGTATTGTTTATCAGGCTATCCCATAGAATAGACACATACCTACTGGCCCCTTCCAACTTGCATTCATGCCTAAAAGTAACTTAAAAATGTATATAAAAACCCAGTCAAAAGAGAGGAACTTGGACCATCTCAACTGCAGCATAGTCATTTATAGGTCTTTGAATGTTATAGCAAGAACAGTGTGTAGAACTCTTCAAATCAGAACACATCGTGGGAAAGGGGTCCATTGCCAAAAAGGCTCTTGGGAAACGGTCGCCTCAAACCCCAGTTCCATAGAGTTCAAAAGCGCTTTGTGTTGGCTCAGAAGTGGTTTTGCGCAACACAGAGATGCAGCCAGTGGCAGGACCCCACTCAAAGATCAAGAGCAGGTGCCTGTTTTGTGTGACCTCAGTTCCCTATCTCAGTACAGAAGAGCATTTTCATTTCCATGTGCCCAAGATGAGACTGTCTGTATTCAGCTTCAAGCATTCTTTAGAAGAATGTCTTGGAACAAAATGTCACACTTGATTGATGAAGCTAATAAGCAAGACTTGACTTCAGTCACACTGTCACAGGTAATAAGATTTTTTCCTCTTCTAATCATCATCACACGCTGACATTTCATGTTTCTGTATTTCACTAGGAGAGTGAGGAGAAGGCTAGACATGAAGTCAAAATTCACCAAATTTTAGTCCTCTCTACAGGAGCCTGTGAGCACAAGCACACAAAACACAATGAAGCAATACAAAGAGCCCCGAGTAAAAGCTTAAAATCACAAGAGGGTTGGGAAGGAAGAAGCACTAAAAAAAAAAAAATAAATCCTCCCCCAAACCACAGAACAGTGCTTTGAAAGTCTCAAATTCTGTAGTCCTAATATAGCATTTCACTTCAGTCCAATACTGCCTCTTTAAAGTAATAAATAGTCTCACAGATATAAGACAGAAACAAGGAAGCATCCAAAGGGTCTTACAACGCCTGTAACAGGCAGTCACATCGGACTGCATCTGGATTCAAGAAAACTTACCTGACAAATCTCATATGGCAAGTTACCTCTAACACCATCCAGTTAACTTTACACAGTGCAATCCCTCAGTAGATTTTTTGCCCAGTGATAACCCACAGCTTGAGGACATCAAACCAAAACTGAGTGTTGTAGAAGCATCTCCACAATTCACTGTTGATCTCTGCCCTTTAAAATAAAAGGGGTATTGTTCTGTACCTGACTTTTTAAAGCAAACTAAATCCCAAAAATTCAACAATGGGGACATACATGCAGACAGACATATTTTGCATGCAGAACTGTGGTAATAATCTACTTTTACAATTTTCTATTAGCTCTGCTCTACTACAATGTTGAAAGACGTTCAGGAAAAAAAAATGTATTAAGGCACTTCAGGTCATCAGTGAAGACTTTACTGGGTACACTCTGTTTCTAGTACTAAATACTGGTGAAGTTCCCTCTGACTGGAAAAGGGGAATTTTTAAAAAAGGAAAAAAGGAAGATCAGGGAACTATAGGCTGCTCAGTCTCACCTCAGTGCCTGGCAAGATCAAGGAGCAAATCCTCCTGGAAAATGTGCTGAAGCACATGGAAAATAAGGAGGTGATTGGTGACAGCCAACATGGCTTCACTAAGGGAAATTGTGCCTGACAAATCTGGCGGCCTTCTACAACAGGGTTACAGCATTGGTGGATAAGGAAAGAGCAACTGACATCATCTACCTGGACTTCCGCAAAGCCTTTGACGCTCTCCCACACAACATCTTTGTCTCTAAATTGGAGAGACATGGATTTGACAGAAGGACCACTCACTGGATAAGGAATTGGCTAGACGGTCGCACTCAAAGAGTTGCGGTCAACAGCTCAGTGTCCAAGTGGAGAACATTGACGACTGGTGTTCCTCAGGGGTTGGTACTGGGACCTGTGTTGTTCAACATCTTTGTTGGAGACATGGACTGGGGGTTTCAGTGCACCCTCAGCAAGTTTGCTGATGACACCAAGCTGCGTGGTGTGGTGGACACACTGGAGGGAAGGGATGCCATCCAGAAGGACCTGGACAGGCTTGGAAGGTGGGCCAATGCAAACCTCATGAAGTTAAACAAGGCCAAGTGCAAGGTCCTGCACGTGGGTCGAGGCAATCCCAAGCACAAATACAGACTGGGTGGAGAACGGACAGAGAGCAGCCCTGAGGAGAAGGACTTGGGGGTGTTGATTGATGAAAAGCTGAACATGAGCCGGCAGTGTGCGCTTGCAGCCCAGAAAGCCAGTGGCGTCCTGGGCTGCATCAAAAGAAGGATTAGCAGCAGGTCAAGGGAGGTGATTCTCCCCCTCTGCTCCATTCTTGTGAGACCCCCCCTGCAGTGCTGCATCCAGCTCTGGAGTCCCCAACATAAGAAGGACATGGACCTGCTGGAGCAAGTCCAGAGGAGGCCACAAAGGTGGTCAGAGGAGCACCTCCCATACGAGGACAGGCTGAGAGAGTTGGGGTTGTTCAGCCTGGAGAAGAGAAGGCTCCAGGGAGACACTATAGCAGCCTTCCAGTGCTGAAAGGGGGCTACAGGAGAGATGGGGAGGGACTCTTTATCAGGGAGTGATAGATAGATAGACAGATAGAACATGGGGTAATGGATTTACAGAGGGTAGATTTAGATTGGATATTAGGAGGAAGTTTTTTTCTTGTGAGGGTGGTGAGGCACTGGAACAGGTTGCCCAGGGAAGCTGTGGATGCCCCATCCCTGGAGGTGTTCAAGGCCAGGCTGGATGAGGCTTTGAGCAACCTGGTCTAGTGGAGTGTGTCCCTGCCCATGGCAGGGGGGGTGGAACTAGGTGATGTTTAAGGTTCCTTCCAACCCAAACCATTCTATGATTCTAAATATGAAGCTTAAAAGCAGGGAGGAAGCTTTCTACACCCCAGAGTACTGTAAACGTCTAGAAGTGTAATCAGATGCTTAACTTCATCAGGAATCAAAATATCCAAGTGTTGTTTCTGTCTATGATGTTGCCATCTGTAACAAGCTTATTTACTTAACAACCCCGGGCAGGCTGCTCTAGTGGTTGGCAACACTGCCCACAGCAGGGGAGTTAAAACTAGATGATCTTTAAGGTCCTTTTCAACCCAGGACATTCTATGATTCTATGATGATTTTACTTACCAAGGAAAATGTATTTTATCTAGAAGAGGCCTAAGTAGATGCTACATCAGATAAAAATGAAATCTCATGCTTGCAAACAGCCTTCAACCCACTGTAACTCTTTTTTTCCCCCTTTATGCATTACCAAAGGCCCCATTTTTAACCACTTCTCATGAACTTTCAGCTGACCCCTGATGAGTACACCCAGAACAGCAGTATCATCTAGGTGGCTCATGTGTGCCTACATGGTTTGCAGTGTGATTTTTCTGGCCTACTTGCTGTTTCCAGACACACCGTTCAACAGCTTGTACTGCAAGGAAGTATGTTCCAAATAAAATATCACACATTTAGCAACATTCCTTCGAGTTTAGAATAAATCCTCCAAAGCTGTGTGTATAAAATCCAGAGAGGCTGCCCGGTTAACTCCCAGACTAACTACTGCAGAAGCTCCATGAAAAAAAACCCCAAAACAACCATTTCCGAAACTGAATGACTGATGCTCATTTGTCTTCCCTTCTTGGTTTCTACCTCATTGCCTAGATGAAAGGAGGGTACAAGGTAGAAGGCAAAGATTAAGTATTCACTTGCTACCAAAATTAACTGAAGTCTAGATTTGCTCTAGAGCCCAACACACAGTTTATGGGGACGAAACATCATCCTATCAATGGGTCACATACAGATCTGCAATGTCAATAGGACACTACAGATGCTTGCTCTATCCTTTCCCCTACCTTTCCAACATCTGTTATATTTGCTTGGACCAGGTAGAGTTAATTCAGCCATCAGTCCAATACAGCCTCACACCAAGCATCAGCCTGAAAGCATATAGAACTAAGGACTTTCATATTTATTTTGCTAATTCACAAAAAAAAAAAATTAAGACAAGAACACCAGATGTGTCAGGACAAGGCCAGGCAATACTTTCAAGCTAGAAGAGCATAAAGCATTTGATTTACCCAGTGTCGTGGTTTATAAGCCCACAGGGACAATTTTTGTTAAACACCTGGTGGGCTGAGGCAGGGACAGGGAGGGTTTCACTCACCACTTAGGGTCATGGGCAAGAAACCGACACGACTTGGGAAGAACAAAAAAACAATTGAATTTATTAACTATTTACAACAAGAAGCAAGATAGAAAGAGAAGCCACATCTTAAAAAGGCACTTCTCCCCCACCCCTCCCCTCTTCCCAAAGCCCAAAGGCTTTGTTCTGTACCTTCTCCCCCTCAGGAGGTGCAGGGGGGGCAGGGAATGGGGGTGCAGTCAGTCCACGGCTCTTTCCTCCTCAGGGGAGGGCTCCTTAACAGTCTTTCTCATGGGAGAGTCCTTCTCAAAAACTGCTCCGGCATGAGTCCTTTTCCACACGGGGCCACAGTCCCCTGATGACTGCCCGGCTCCGGCATGGGCTTCTCTGTAATTCCTACATGGAGCCATCCACAACTGCATCTTCTCATGGGCTACACCAAGGGACAAACCGTGCATCACCATGAATCTTCATCATGCTGCAGGGGAAATTCCGAGAGGAAAAAAACCTCCCTTTTTCTTGCTTCTCTTCTCTGACCGGAGTGTCATGTGGTCCTTCCTCTCAAAATCTCGCTTCTCTCTCCACTGCAGGTCTTCATCAGCTCCTGAGGAAACTGACTCTTGGGCGAGCCATGGCAGAGGCTTGGGCTATGGCAGGTCATTTCGCAGAAGCCGAGCAGACTGCTGGACAGCCGGACCGGGGGCACACCACCCCACTGTTCTGTGCCCCCTCTTCAATCTGTTATTCGCAGAGGCGCCGACTGGGCCAGCCCTGGCCTGGGGTGGGTCAAGCTTGAAGCTGGGAAACTTCCAGCAGTTTCTTACAGAGTCTAAGTCAGTGGTACCCTTCCCCCACTCCCCCTCCCAGTTACCAAACGCTTGGAGCCGGGGGGTGGGGGAGCCTTGGAGCAGGGGGTGGGGGTGAACTCTTAGCAGTCATTTACAGGAGCTGGCACTGCAGCCCCTCCCTTGCCGCCAGCAGAGCTGGAGTCCAGGGAAACCTTTAGCAGCTGCTTACAGGAGCCATTACTGTGGCCCCTCCCTGCTACCAGACAAATCCACCACACAAAACCACAACACCCAGGAACTTGGTGACAAATCCACCACACAAAACCACAACACCCAGGAACTTGGTGACAAATCCACCACACAAAACCACAACACCCAGGAACTTGGTGAAGGTCAGTCAGAATTCATACTGCTATAACAGAAAAATGTTTCACGTGGTGCCCAGTTTTCCCATCGCTGTATCCAAATTACTTTGGCATGCATGCAACAACTTTTCCATGGAGCTCTCCAAGACAGGTGCACAAGAGTAGGGTACATAAGAGTTTCTGTATCGTCTTGTGTAATCTTCCAGATGCACTGTTCCCTAAGAGAGGGTTTGAGAATAATGATGTCAAGAAGCACCGCATTTGTGAAACTGAGCATCCTATAGTGAGTGTTACGCACCAGCTGTTAGCTGCCTGAGGTCCTGCTATCTGCAGAGGAACCACAATAAATGAGCAACACTTAATCTGCAGTCAAGAAGACTAAAAATCCCACTGCAGTTTTTTTGCAAACTTCATGGCCTACTATTTCATCTCCTATTTGCTGCTCAGCGAGATGTTCTACATCCCAAGGGGAAGGAAACCAGGACAACTCTGAGTACATGACCTTGCTCGAGGTTCTGGTTATGTGCTGGCTGCCCAGAAGAACATGTGCAGGGTAGATTGCTCTGGTTTTACCAATGTCTGGGGTGAGAAGTGGAAGAAAGAATCTATTTGCCCATAGAAACCTTTCTTAAGTTGCTGCAATAAAACTTGCAGATTCCATGCTTTGGTTGAAATAGGTTTAAGGCTTTCTTTAGGGGACTGTTTTGAATGGTCATATGGTCAAAATAAAAAAATCACTTTAGGGGCATCTTCAAGTCTGTTGTTCAGACAGGACTTTGCACGAGCAGCCAACAGTTGACTCTTCAATTTGAAGATTCACAAGTATCTTACCAAATTTTAGTTTCCATTAACAAAGATGGTTAGCAACTGTGAAAGTGACTGTGTTTAGATTCAGTTCACTCTTCTGTAGCTTAAGCTAACTCCAAAAAGCACCAAAATCAAGCACTGCTTTTATAAGTAGTGGAGAAAGAAAGCTAGGATGGAGTCTGGTATCAGGGACATTTGCAGCAAGGAGGGATACAAACACCCCTCTGACATGACAAAAGGAAAAGGTGATGAAGACCTGCAAAAGGTAAATACAGAATGAATGGTTTGAAAGTCAATAAAGTTACACAGGCTGGTAAGCAAGACTGATAAAACACACTTTCAGGCACGGCCCAGTAACCATCCTTCTGTGGTAATTGCACAAGGTGCTCTTTCTCAACCAAGTTGGAAAAAAAAAGTCAGTGGCAAGGGAAAGGTGAGGTGCCATGGTGCTCTCCTTTCCTCTGCCACTTCCTGCTTGGTCCTACAAGGCACTTGCTTTCTTTTAGGTGCTGACTCTCAAATAAAAAAGGATGCTGGCAGAGATTTTAATAGCAGAAGATTGGAAAGAGGGGAGAAGACAACATGGGAAGAGAAGAGACACGAAGACCACTGGAAACTGTTCCTGCAACACCATTACCAAGGAGGAAGAAGATAAAAACAGAGCCAGGAAGAATATAAACTAGGACAGGATGACTGGCAGCATTGCCATAATGCACTGATTCTTAACACAGTGCAACACAAAGTCTTCTTCCCTCAGCATCTCTTTCTACTCGGAATAGTGGGGCATACATTTTTTATAGCCCTACCCTTCATCTCATAAATGTGAAGTGACAGTTAGAAAAACATACAAGAAAATAAGTAAAACAAGTTTCCACAACATTTGCAGCTGACACACCCATAATAATTCAGTAATATCATCTGATCGCATCCTTGGGATGGTAACCTGTATGATACAGCACAAAGTGCAGACCCAGGTTTTCTCCAGGTTCAGTGGGTTTGTTGTTTTCAGTGGGTTTTTTTGGTTTGGTTGTCTGTTTGGTTTTTGGACTGAATGGTGACCACAATCTCACCTTTCATGCTTAGATATAGTCCCAAATTGCTCGGTTTGCATATGATGTTAACTGGATGTTCAAGACACACAAGAGCACTCCCTCGCTCATGCTGCGCCACTCAACTCCCCCTCCAGAAGAAAAATATCTCTCGAGTTTCAAATAATCCCTACAATGCAATAAATAAGGGTGGGTTGGGAAGAAAAGCCACTCCAGCTAAAACAGCCTATAGTATAAAAAGAACCCATAATGCTGAAACATTTTCCCTTCCAAAGGGAAGCCTCGGTCCTGAAGTTCTTGGGCATCTTGTTCACATATAGGTGCCTAAAGACTCCAAATATGTTGCAGAAAACCAACAAGCCCTGGCCCCAAAGACTTCTACTGTAGGTGGTCAGGACAAACAAAAGTTCAAAGAAGAACATGACTATCTCAGATTCTTGACAACATCGTTGTGGTCCCCCACCAAACAGCTGGGTCAGATTACATGACCTTTCCTTAATTTGTGCCCAGGATATGCCCTGTTTTCCATATCTTCCTCTGGGAACACCATCTCTCCTCTCCTTTCCTCAAATCATTCCTCTTTTCCTCCTTCAATCCATCTGTTCTCCTCAGGCTGCCTTAACACTGACAGCATGAAGGCCTAGCAAGCCCAAATTTAACAAACCCCACACTGATCTTAGTGTTTCAGAGGTACAACCTGTTTGATGGCACACATCCAAGCCAATGTTGATACGAATGCAGCTTTGTGAAAGCAGAGTGGGAGAGGGAATAAGAGACTTGCTCTTATAACTGCCTACCAGAGCTATGGAAGGGGACTACAGTCTCCATACAAAGCATGGACTGCTTTGTACGAAGGTGCCCAATTCCTACCACCTGTGTGCCCACACAATTGTGCAAGTATTGTCAGTGCAGTAACAAATTGTTGCTACACGATGGACAAGTCTCAATACCTGAAGCATCCTGAAGGACAATGAAAGGTATGAATTTGTGTTTTTAAATACATAAATAAGACTACTAAAAAAAAAAATCAATGGTAAAACCTCTGTTCATTATCATTGTAATCTGGAACTGGCCACAAGAGGCCTTGCTCAATATGCTGATCCTAGTAGCATCACTATTTAGGGGTCCTACAAAACTTACTTCACTTTTGGCAGACTCAGACACAGGCACACAATATGTTCTTGTGTGGCAGATGGTATATACCCTAAGGAATAACACTCATGTTTGTGAAATTGATAGTCAGTTGTACGCAGTCCTAAATAAGCATTCTTTAAAGAAACAGCCTTTCTTACTCATGCACCTTCAGAAGATACCAGTTAACTGTGAGTGAATTAGTAGCATGGTACAGAGAGCTGTGGAGACAGGACCTCATAACACATTTCCTTAGTTTTGTTTGGTCCTGTCCCCTAATTTCTCTGCCTGAGCATCCTTCCCTGAAGAAGCAAAAGACATATTTTTTATGTATTTATGATGTAGCTACTGCTACATCAGTGCATAGCACAGACCAACAGAATTGGCTCTGCTGAGGAAAAAATCGTGCCAAGCATTTGAAATTGAAACTACATAGAAGGGGGGAAGAGTCTATGTTTTTAAATGAAAAAGCTGATGCGGTCAGTGGAGTGGCTCCAGCCTGGTCCTCAGGATTGAATGCCAGGTTGCAGCTGGTGTGCTCCTAAAACAGATACTCCCATTTATTCTCAGATGCTCCACAACTCGTCCACAAAGCGAGGTGAAGAACATAAAGCAGGACAACTGGGACATTCGCTTCAAAAACACATTCTCCATCTCAGCTAAAACACTAGTGTAGACATGTCTATTAAGACTAAAAATACCTGTGAAGTAATTCTAGGTACAATGCCATTAGAGAGGGGAGCACTCACAGGTACGCACAGTTTCCTACAGACACAGTCATGAGGACCACAGTATCCTGTGCTTCCTAAATCTGCTCTAACAAGTTGCAATTTCACCTGCTCAATCTCCACACTGTTTTTTATTTCAGTCTTTGCACCTACTTTATTTCTCCTATTCTCCAGGCTTCTCTGTACATCTGTGACTGCAGCTGGCTGAACCAGAATGAAGCGCTCAGTCCACGGATCTGCAGACAGACATGTTAAAAACACCATGCCCAGCCACATGGTTTCACTCAGGTACTATATCCACAGTAAGTGCTGAAAACTATCTTGAAAGGCGTCTCAGCTGTAACAGAAAGCTGAGAAGCATTTGCTCACATTTTGCAGGAGAGGGGGGACACAGCCCTCCAGAACAAACTGCCAGAAGGCTTTGAAGCTAACAAACTTGGTGTGGGGCTCTTCATTGGTTTTGTGCTAAAGTGGATGAGAACTGCTCACTTGATTACAGCTGAGGTACTTTTAACAAACCAGTATCTTTCATGCAAGACTCAGTGATTGACTGGGAGTGCTCCCAGAGCAGCACTCCTGGTTTAGTCTCACTGGGAGAATTCAGGTCTCCTGTAGTGAGATCTGTCTGAGACCTGAGCCACTACAAGGCAACTGGAGAAGGTCTCCAGAGGACACATCAGATACTCAGGCTGGACACGAGCCAAATCGCTGATGTAAACATATCCATAATTTGTTTCAAGGCAAAGTCAATCAGGTCAGTTTACCACTAAAATGTCTGCTTCGCCCTGAAAAGGAAAAATGCTCACACAGTTCCACGTACCACTGAGAAGTGACTCAGGGAGCTGCTCCCACAGCCTCTGCTGTCAGACTACTCTCAACCACCTGCAGGAACAAGCAGCATTTCCACCTTGGGCTCAGGCTTGGCAAATCCTGTGGTGCAGCACATCTCAGTGCTTGGCTCAGTTACGTGGCTGAGCTCATATCACATTACGTGGATGCTGAGGATGCTAAGCCCAAACCATAGCCTCAGTCCTGCACTGCCACAACCATTTTCCACATCTCTTCACATTGGTCTCATTTTTAATTTTATTTTTCCTTACTTTAGCCTTCTTTCCTGATTGGAATCTCACCACCTGGCCTCCTTCCCAGTATTCCAGCAAACCCTACCCTGGAGTTTGCTTTTTTTGCCTCCTTCCAAAAGCTAGCATTCAAGGAGAGTAACATAATTCACGTAGTCTTCTGGCCTATATCACAGAGCAAAAGATTTCAAAGGAATGTCAAACAAAACAAGATTTCCAATCAAGAAGGCTGAGCAGATGTTCATAAAAAAAAAAAGTCTCATGAGCCAGAGGGCATTAAATCCAACAAGATTTGATCTCCAGTCAGCCCAAGCTTTCTCTTCTTGCAATTTTGTGCTAGCACTTCAAATGACCCCTTGGGAAAAATAAAGCTTGCCTGGCTCTCTATAGCAGTTATGCCCTGTATGTACAACTAAAGAGAATTGTTGTTAACATTGGCTACAGCTGATCACAGCTTAACTGTAAGTACAAGTTCTCTGGACAGCATTCAAATACAAGATGATTTAAATACTAGCAGCAACCTGGAGCCCTGCACACACTAGCATTTGTGCAGCAGCATTTTCTCCACTTCCATCACTGTGAACAGTAGCAAGAGGAGATGACAGATCACAAAATAACCACCTAATGCTACATAGCCCTGAAGTTTCCCTGCTTAAGTATAGCTTTGCTCAAGGGTCTGTAATTCCCTGGCAAGAGTGACAGAAAGATGTTTGATCAGAGGAAATTCTTGGGTTCGCAAGTGTCAGCGTAGCCAATGCAATGCTGTCCCACAACTAATAAAGCCCTGTCTTGAAAGCTGAGCAGGCAAAGGATTCATAGACACTTGGGTTACATGTTTAGCTCTAGCAGGTTTTTACACTAGCAGAATGTTTTACCTTCAATCAGAGAACCAGGAGGAAAGTTAACAAATTATCATTCTGTTACATTATTTTTTCCATTGTTTAGAGCTTTCCTGGAAGTATTTTCTCACAGTTTTCTGTCTAGAGTGATACATACAGCATCTGATGCTGTCACATGACTTCACTCCTGAAAATCATAGGCTTCCTGTCTCTGAGAATCTGTTAGGCTTGGTGACAAGTCAATTGCTACAGCAATGTGGTTTTGCACTAGTTTTAGATGAAATACTGCTTAAAATGATATGCAAAGCATGAAAATTGAACAAGTCAAAATATATTTCTAGATGTAATTCCACCTGTTCGGTTTGGAAATAATGTGGTCCACATCTTTTTAAGAAAGTCAGAGGAAAGCAGGCTCTCCTTAGAATCAGTAAGTCTTCTGTACTTGCACTTTGCTAAAAATGCTAAATAGACAAAAATATGCAACACCCACCAAATTACTGCACATAATGACTCTTTGGCTGTTCTCATCTTGGGGAGGCGAGATGTTCTTATCACAAGCACACTCAACTACTTCAACTATTCAGGGATCTATCAGTACAAAATAATGTTCTTTAAAAATGCGTAACAAAATGTTTGAAACGGACGGCAAACAGTAAGCTTGCTATAGTGCATATGGTTGATGCAGGATTTAAGAGATGGTGTTTCTTCTATTCTACTTCATTTTAGGATAAATTAGGATGGGGGG
>NW_010118075.1:0-25521 GCF_000699245.1 Pterocles gutturalis
CCCCTAGCCAAGGGCAAACCCATCACAACTGCTTACAATATATCCAAGAGTTTTATAACCAGAATGCAAAGTAGCAGATGAAAGCAGAAGGGTACTAATGAATACATGCAAGTTACAAAATTATCTTCAAGTGTTATCTTGTTTTCTCATTAAATGGTAGGTCAAAAACATCTGTTGCCTCCTGGCAGTGTAAGGAGAGTACCACCAGTTAGATGTTCTCAACATGCTCTTTTTTTCCCACTTCCCCGTCTAGAGCTTCCTGATCAATATATCACATATGGTTTATCATTAAAATCTGGCAATCTTCAGTGAATTTACATTTTTGCATCTCAAGCCTGACTAACTCTGAAAAAGTGTAACACTCATACTCAGTGCTCAAATCATTGATGTTGCCGATGTAGAACACACTCCTTTTGTAAGTGTTCGCTAGCATGGAACTTTATTCCCAGCGGGGGTCAAATTTGTTACCATGTTAAATTACCAAAATTTTTTTAAGACCACGAGACAGCACAGTTGCTAAAAATGTTTTCTAGCCTAAAAAATACAAAGGCAGAAAACAGTATGCGTTAACATGGCTGCAAATCTTTGCTACCTTGCAGCTGGTGAGGTTCCCTTCATTTGAAGATCCGAAGATTTTAAATGGGTGATGTTCTCCTCCAGTTTAGAAAGAAATCCTGGACAGATTTTAATCTCTGGACACACAACAAGAATCAGCTAACACATTGCAGACAACATACAGAGCGTTATTAAAAACTGACTAGGTACACAAACTTGTCATTACCAGCTGTCATGGTCCACTAAGGACTCGTGATGGTTCTTTACTGAGATCTCCATGTGCAAAATTAAGGTGGACACGCCAAAGGGGTTAGTTTCAATTGAACAGTAAAAACCTTATTATTCTGTATCCATAAAACAACATGCGACAGTTAAAGGAAGTGGAAAGAGAAAGTAAAGTAAAGAGAGGAAAGAGGAATATAGCTACCACCGTGGGTCCAAGGCATCCCTATGGTCCCTGATCCAGCAACGTCCCACCAGTCCTAATGATCGATGTCGATCCTTGGTGGGGAAAGCTTCCACTTGAAGTTGTGAGGAGATGCCTTTTACGCTAAGATACACACCTTGCTCCTCCTCTGCCTCAGGAATCTCCACCTTTTCTAGGAACTCATTTCCCTGTCTCCACCTCTACCAGGTGGCACTGTTGTGCATGCCCAGAGGGGATTGTCTAGGGCATGGTCTACCTCAGAGGCAGGTAGCCTTCGGGGTGGAGGTGTGTTTTGGTATTATAATGACATTATAATGAGCAAAGTTCACCTCAGGATAAAGATTTCACCACAGTGCTTGATCTGCCATCTTTCTTGTTGGACAGCTGTTACACAGTTCATTATCGTTCCCATCCTTACAGAGGTACAGATAGTCTTGGACAGGGCAGGGTTATGGAACGAGGTCATTTCACTCTGTTCCCTATCAATCTGTTTTGTACCAGGACCAGGATGTGTTGCTGGGGAAATGATTTCTTTGTATGCTAGCCATGTCTTTGTCCCAGAAAGTAGCAACTGTGTTTTACCTTACCCTGCAGATTTTTCTTATGATATTATAACTTCCTTGAGAGCAGTTATGCAGTTATCTTAGCAGCTCAGGCCCTCATCCACAGCAACCACATTCCACTCATAAGTTGCTACAACAGGCCTGCCGAGACATGAGTCTGGCTGCCAGTTTGCATCAAATCCATCAAAAGCGACATTGTAGTCTAACTGGAGGTACCGTGTCCTTGATGACAAGGTTGAGGCAAAGCTGATCTTCTAATCGACTCTCACACCAGCACAACTGACTTGTGGTATTTTGTCTTTCTCCTACAGCCCCAGAAGCTGTCACTGTACTGTACCCAAATTCAACTTTCAATTTTAAAAACTCAAAAAAAAAAAAAAAGGATATTTTCATGGTTGTGAGTTAATTTTATGGGAGAAAAAATTGAAAAGTTAGCAACTTGAATGCAAGAATGAAGAAAAAAAGTAATTTGACATATGTTTTATAAATATCAAATGTTTTTTAAATCTCAAGACCCATCATTGGGGAGGTACACCTACCTCTTCTCCTTCTGTTAGCTTCTATTGAAATGAATGGTAATTTCCTGTTGACTGATTGGTCTTGGATTACGTTTCCAAGCACAAAGTGGGATCCTAAAGAGACCACGTTCTCTTGTTCAAGCACTACAGACTTTTTTCTGCTACTATTATTAATAGGTCACTTTTCAACACCAGCCTCACAAGTGAGTACATTTTTTGCATTCAGTATCATAGATGATACCTGACCTCCAGCTCCACTACCTCCTACATGAGATTTTCCTTTCCGAGACAGTATCTCAGCAACGGTAAAGTCATTAGCTTTTGTAAGGTAATCCAATTCCTTCACATAGCTATAAAGTGTAATAAAAATATCAACTTAAAGCATGATGATGCTTACAACAGTGGAAGAATGTCTGGACTTTTTTAAGACTAAGAAACTGGTCCTGAAGAGATTGACCACATCTCCACTGAAGTGAGTGACTTTTGCCCCCAAGGCTCTCCTAGACTGGATGTACTAAAGTTGGGGAAGCTGCACAGCAATTTCGGTGCCATGGGCAAACGTACAACAAGAACTTGTCTTAACCATCAGAAGTTCCAGATGCAAAGGGCAGAAATGGGTAGGGTGACGGCAAGCTACTACAGTAAGGACCAGGACCTTCCGAGAAGATAGGGAAGCAGGAGAGTTACCCGCCAACTTGTACGTCAGGAAGGAGTGGAGCTTATGGAAAGTAATTTTAGCAGATGGCTTAGGAACTTGCTACGATTTGCAACTCCTGATTTCTACTGGTCAAAGCACTTTCAGACCAGTCCTGCTTGTAGATACCTTCTTTCAACCATACCACATCTGCTACCTGCTGCTTGCTACTAGATGGCTCCCACATCTGCCTGCCATCTAGGTCTCATCTATGACCCTGATTTCCCTGGCCACAAAACAGACTGTGTCTAAGTCTTGCAGATTCTTCCTAGGTAGTGTTTTTGGATATGCTTTCTTCTACCCATGTGACCCAAATTATTCATATCTCAATTAATTCCTGTTCAGTTCCTGGGCTTCAACAAATGCAATGTAGCCCTACAAGAATGGTGCTGATAGAAATAATTTCCGTCCCAGACTGTTGATTTGATTGTATAACTCCTCTTGTTCAAGTCATCAAACATAAAAATTACTTGTTTGTGCCTCTAAGTCCCTTCAGAGCCTATGACCACAGTCCTCACACCTCTCACTCACCAGGAGGATGACAACTCCCCCAATCACTAGACAGGGCTGGCCACCAACATTCCCTTGTTACATCTGTATAGAATTTCAATATATGCCCACACGCACGGGATGGCAGTCTTTTAACCACCTGCCATTAGAAGATTATTTCACTGGCCATAAAATTGTCCAGGAATCTTAATATACCTAAATTTGACACTTATGATCAAGAGCACCCAATATAAATTTGTAGCAAACCATATGCTTGTCTGGTTTGTCTCAGGTCCAGTGATGTTTCCACCAGTTCCGGTAACAGAAATTCCCGGCAAATTATTTTCTCCACAACACACTCAATCTGAAACAATCTAGGTTATTGGGAAAAGAAGGAGCCTTGGAAGGCATCCAAATTACTCAATCATTCTGACAGCTATGGGAGGCCAGCTGCTGGAAAGATTTTTTGAGAGTTAAATGAAACTGTTCTAACAAGACATGTATAAGCACAATATGATACTCTGGCACAGAACAGGCCACAGCCCTTAGGTGCCAAAGTATTACTTGTATATTGAGCAGGATGTTCCCTTCTAGTCTGCCACCTTGTTTTGCTCATTTTTTAAAAATTCCCTTGAAATCCTGGTAACAGTAACACACTGAGCATTGCTTCACTGATGAAGGAAACCAAGAATACATTAGCGATTTATTTATAGGCACTGAGAGATGGTGTCAGATCTGAGAACAGACCTTACAACTTTCTGTTCCAGTTTTGCATGCAATGCAAGAAAATTCTGCTTTTCCACAACCCTAGTCTTAACTGCAAGTTTTTACCTACTTTCAACTTTGCTCCTTCTTGGGATCCCTGCCTAGTGCATTCGTCCTTACAGGAGTGGAAGTGATCATGGTAATTACAAAGGCTTTAGGCAGCTCAAACCATTAAACGGGTAAAAAGATCAGATGAGCAGCCTGAAGTGCTACTGACAACAAGTACACTTAATGAGAACAAGCACCCTTAATGGGAACAAATACAGGCCATACACTCTGATTTCCATTAGCTCTGGGTCAGCACAGAATCTAGCATAATAAATATCACACAGAATTTATAAATACACAACATTCACTTTACAGAACTTGAAGATTACACTGAATATGGTTTTTAAAGCTTGTACAGAGTCCTAGAGAAGCTACTGGGTTCTCAACTACTGTAAGTGAATCCATTAAATAATAAACACATTTAAATGTGTATGCAAAAGAGAGAACACAATAATTCTCAGTGATTTTTCTACCTGTTTAAGTGTTAAAGACCAGATCATAGTCTGTAACATGGGTGCTGCGAGATAACAGCCCATGGCCAAACACTCTTCACCAGCTGCCAGCTAACTCCTCTGCAGTGAAGGAGAGAAAGAGTGCTTTGATCATAACACCCCAAACAGGGCTGTCCACCATTACTGCTAATGGCTCCATACACTGCAAAGCACCTGCAAAAGCACAGTCTCCATCTTTTGGAGGGTCTGCACAACTTGAAGACCTGTCCTCTGGGCCCAGAATCTCATCCAAAGCATTGTTTACTATAAAACTTCCAAGGAAAACCAATGTTATTGTGAAACTGTCTTCTCTGCAATGAAATGAAATTGAGATTTTGGAGTTTGACAAGCTAGGTTGGGTTACTGACAAAATGCTGATACTTTCTGAATGAGCATTTATATATATATATTATTCCAGAAGCAGTACTTGTTAGTTCATGAAGTATCTGAAAACAACAATTTGTTACCTGCAGTTTGTCTCTTACTTGCCGCTTTATTAACTTTTTTAAAAGATAAACTTAAAAACCAGGATAGGGATTCCAAAAGGTTTGCCTGTGTTTTCTTTCCAGATTAATACACTGCTAGCTAACTAAGAGGATGATGCAGCCAGTGACTTAGTCTGTGATGTTTACAGTTATCCCAAGCTGCCTACATCTCAATAAACATTCAAAACATGAAGTCATATAAAAATTATTTTTCATTTTCTAAAGAAGAGTGCCTACACTGCTAACCATTTATACATACCTATATCTATATTGCTTACATAGAAGTTTTTCCTTCTTATTACGAGGTCATCTTTGCAACTGTTTTCTTTTTAATTTTACCCAAACTAAAGACATAGAAAATCAAGAGGAAGGGCAGGAGTGGGGGACAGGACAGGACAGGACACTCAGTATGGATACAGATTAGTTGTTTGCTGCTTTTTTCAGTGAAAGAACTAAGAGGAATAAGATAGAGTTAGCAAGCAGCCTGCCTCAAAGCAAGCACAAGGAGGTAGCTGTGAGCAGGCAAGCTGCAGAACTCCTTGCCATTGGACACTGCAGATGCCAAAAACGCGGATGGATTCAAAAGAGGCCAGGTAGATAAATCCACTGTTGAATAACCCAGAAAACTTAGAAACTACTTTTGCCTCAGATAGTCCATTAATTTCAAATTGGTAAAGGCTGAGAAAGTATTTCAGAGGAAGTATCAAATATAGTTGCTGTTCTCCGCATTTCCTTGGCATCTGCTTTTGGCAGCTTTGGTCAGATCTAACAGAGCCATTATTATTGTTCCTAAATAACACTTCAGTTAATCACAGCACAGAAAAACTTTGGCCAATAAAATTTCCTGCTGTGTGGACACTTATAAAGACTGATGGGTTTGATTCACAGTAAGGCATTGGCATTTGCACAGCTAATTAGTTACTTGCTAATTGTTTATGTGTATATCCTGAAGCCCATCAAGTTTGGAACTCCATATAGAGCCTCAGTATGACCAAAGAGTTGCAAAGAAGTCTGACATGGGGTTTCTGATGCCGTTCAGTACATACATGATTGAAGTTATATGCAAGTAAAACCAGAATTCACAGAGCAATTCCTCATTCATTGCATTTCTGGGTAGAATCCAACCCAGAGGTTGCTATCTCTCTGTCTATGCATATGAACACCACTATATGAACCACACTTACTGGGAGCCAGACTAGGCCACTTAATATTCTTTTATTCTTGCTAGAAAGAAATTGGCTTGAGTCAAAGTAGAATAAGGCTGTAAGCATTAGACTGGGTGGGTAACTTATTTTGCATAATGGTGATATATCACTCTATTTTCCCTATAAGCCTAGAAGTGCTGTTTGGAGTTAATATAGGTGAGCACTGAAGGCTTTTGCCAGAGACGGAGAAGATAGGTTGAGTTATTAGGAACTCCTAGGTAAAATGCTTGAGCAACAACCTTCACAAAACCACAGCTGGTCAGATCTCAAAACCACAGGTTGCAACATGGAAACTAAAAGATGGGGTTTGCTCTTGTCCAGTTTACCATGAACGCAGAAATCTTCATTTTCATCGCTCCTCTTCCTCCACCCCCAGCTTTCTCAAGACAGGACTAATACTGAGTGGTAGGACAAGGAACCAAGAGTTGGAATTCCTCTGTACTGTATCTGGTTGTTATGTTGACTTGTTAGACAACATTCAGCAACAATGGATGTTTCAAGGCTGCATGATGAAAAAAACGAGATAGCAAGCTAGCATCAAACTATTTAGGCCTGGAAGCACCACCTGGGAACCCAACCTCTAGCCAACACTCCTAGATTATAACATACAGGTATTTCTCCGTGGTACTATCCTACATGGTCCATTTGCCTACATGTCACACAGTTCTGAGAACACTTACCTATATTCATGAGTTGCTGTCAAGCTAAACATATCCAAGTCAGGTGCTTTAACTCTTTGGATGAAAGGACCTCGCACTGAGCAAGTGGAAATTATTACCAACATTATAAATGAGTGGGTCCTGCTTAGACTGAGAATCAGCTCTTCAGAACATGGTCACTAACGAAGTAACAATGGGAAAAGAAGCACTTGCCTTTCAAGTCAGTCTCTAGTAGGAATAGAAGCACACTGTAACAAAGGATAATTTTTACAGTTTGAATCTTACAGTGGAAACCGAAGAGATTAATGAAACAAATAAATTTGTCCTTTATCTTAGTACAATCTAAGGAACAATCCTGTCATTTTAGTAAGACACCCTCTCTTTTAGTTAAAGGAGAAAAGCATAACTAAGCAATGTAAAGAAAGAATATTGTTTAGAAATATGGAACATACATGAGAAAATGCTGAATTGACCAGATGTGTTCAAAATGTTTTATTCAACTCTTAAAAATTCTGTAGATGACACATGGAAGCAGTGGGGTGAATACTGCAAGAACAGTTTCACATAAATTGTTAAGAGGACTGTCAGAAATAATTGGAAAGGTCATCAATTAATCCTAGTAAACATTTTTTTTTTGGTTTGGAAAGAATGATAGTTATAGATAAGAAGATCTTGAGAGTGTCTTTTGTGAAAAAAAAAGTAAAACCTGATTGTAAAAGGAGGAAAAAATAGAATTCTCTTATGCACAGCATTTTTATGTTTCATTAGATTTAAATTATGTTTTCATTTGTGTGTTGCTGGCCTGGGTTAAGCTGAGACAGAGGTAACTTTCTTCATAATAGCTAGCAAGAGGCTGTGTTTTGGATTTGTGCTCAGAAGAAAGCTGACAAAACATGATGTTCTCCCTTAGGATTGAAGTTTACTTCATTATTTTACCTCTAATATTTCATTGATTTTTTAATTTCATTTTGACAATTTCAGTGTTTTCTCTCTTTACAAAGTAGATTAATTAAGTAGGTTAACAAATTTTCTGAGCTCACAGAAACTTATATTTTCATGAAAAAATAAATCTTACCTCAGTCTCCTATTTTGTAAAGGCAAATCTGTTCAGGTCTTGACAACCCTTAGAAACATTCAGTATATCACACTAATAGGTTTCTGTTAGGGAAAAATCAGTACATTTTCTGCATAATTTTAACAAGTTAGCAATCTCTGTATTTGCCCACTACATAATTTATTTCTGTTGCTCTTTAAGATCTTGACATTGGCAATCACAATACACAGACATGAACCCCAGTTTATATAGAAAACTAACTATAGTTCTGTGAGAGGCTGAATTCGAGCTTCAGCTCCTCTTTTTATGAGGAAATAATTCCTGCCTGGTCTCCTAAGGAAGGCCAGGAGACATCTAGCAACTTGAATGTTGGCATGCATGTGACATCCCCAGTGTTTAACACGAGCTAGCTGGGGCTGCTCTTGGACTCTGTGGCCCTGTTTAGACAGAATGGCCCACAGGAACTATGTAAGGCATGAGCACAAGGTCTTGCAGTCACCTTGCAGTAAAGGAAAAGACGGTTTCTTGTGGTTTTGTGTGGTGGGTTTGTTTGGTAGCAGGGAGAGGCCACAGTAATGGTCCTGTAAGTAACTGCTAAAATTACTCCATGTCTGCTCTGGTACCAAGGGAGAGGCTACAGTGGTGGCTCCTGTAAGTAGCTGCTAAGAGTTCTCCCACTCCCCGGCATTCCAAGGCTTTGGTAGCAGGGAAGTGGGTGAGCTGGGGAGGGCGAAGCAGCACAGAGATGGCCCCTGTGAGAAACTGCTGGAAGTTTCCCCAGCTCCAGGCTGGACCCACCGCTGGCCAGGGTCAAGCCCATCAGCACCTCTGGCAATGACATATTGAAGAGGGGGCACAGGACATGGAGCAGGGGCATGGCCCCAGGGAATGCCCGGCCTGGATGGACATCCAGCTGGCTGCCCAGCTTCCTCTGTAACTGGACCTGCCACAGCCCAAGCTCCGCCATGGCTTGCCTGAGAGCCTGGAGTTTCTCAGGAGCCAGTGAAAGAACCCGAAGTGCAGAGAGGAGTGGGATGTGAGAGAGACAACTACACAGACATGAAGGTCAGTGAAGAGAAAGGAGAGGGAGGAGGTGCCCCTGCACAGAGATTTCCCCGCAGCCTGTGGTGAAGACCATGGCAATGCATGTCATCCCAGTGCAGACCATGAAAAACAAAGCTTGCCTGCTGCTCATGGAGATGTAGCTGTGGAGGACAACTGCACTTTGTGGCTCCTTCTCAGCTGGCTATGTCCTTTTACAGTCTCTCTTAACAGCATTTCTTGGACCTCTCACCATTCCCAGACTAAGTGCGTTGTACCCTAGGAAGAGGGTCTTCACTCAAGCACAAATTGTGTTACCAAATGGTTATAAAATAGTCAGGCTGTAGAAGCTATTATAAAAAGAAGATCTATAGCTGCAGCACAGAACATAACATGGTGGAGATACATGAGAATGAAATCTCTGGGAATAAAAAGCAAGAACTCGTAAAACGGTCAAATGTGTTGTGGCACCCACCCATTTTAGAATAATTTTTATTATCAGACATTTACTTGAAATAATTTCAACTCATTTGGCAGTCTAATTCTTCCATGCCTCATTGCAGATCTCTTAAATGCCAGTAGCATTATTCAGCATTGCTGGATCTAATTTATTGAGCTTCTTTGCTATGGGATATTTGACAAAATAATAATGCATTATGCATAATTAGAACGTGACTAAATCAATTTCTGTAATGCTGATTATACTGGATTACTGTAAAAGTAATTCACACTCCTATGCTGTAGACCCAATATTACCCTCATGCCAGCTCACAGTATAACATGGCACACAGAATTAAATGAACAAGCACCAAAATTTGCAAAATCTTAACTGACAGCATGCCTGTTAACAGTAGCAATTTGCAATGTTTAATAATAGACTATTCAGTAATTATATACCACTAGACTTGCACTGAATTTTAGCATTAAATTCATGGCTCTTCCTTTGTCCACCTAACCAGTCATTTCATCCTAGAAGGCAACCAGCTTGCTCAAGCATGATTTACCCCCATGACTCTCTGCTGGTTCTTCATCATCTTGCCTTTTGTATACTGGAGATGGATTCCAAAAGCACATGAAGCACACGCTCCATGATTGTTTTGGAGACCGAGATAAGTTTGATCAACCAATAGTTCCCTGAATCCTCCACATCTTTTAAAATTGGGCACAATGACCTCAATCCAGTTGTCAGGGACCTCCCTGATAACAATGCTGTTTTATAGCTGATAGGTAATGCTATTATACTGGACAGCATTTGTGTACAAGTCCTGTGCAGTCTCATGGTTATAAGGTGACTTCAGAGCACTGTACTCTAAAGTCTTTCTAACCCATTGCTTCCCCATTGTTGGCAGCTCCTCTCGTTCAGAAAGGATGCTGGTACACACAGAAAATGGAAGCAGGCCTTGCCTGTGAAGACTGAAGCAAAAAAGGCATCAAGTATTTCTGCCCTTTCCATATGCACCATCAGGATGTCATGCTCAGCCATCAACACGAAGGGCACTGCAGGGATTTTTATACAGATTACAGATAATGCTGTTCATTCTAGAACCGTGAATAAACCATCTCCATCAAGCTCTGATGTAAGCACTGCTGGAATAGCTTATTTATTTTTATTTTATTGAAATTGAATTATTCAAAGAGATTTGGGCAGTCATCCCTCATCCTTTCATCAACCCAAAGCAATGAGCAAATATAGTTTAATCTCAAATGTGAACAACCAGTTCCACAATCCTGTGTGATCAAACCTTATGTTCAATAGAAAATGTAACCTGACACTCTGACAGCACATTTACCAGGCTACAACTTCAGCCCACGTGACAGGAAAGGACATGTTGCATTACAACAGGCTGAGGACTTTTCAGTTCCAGCCCTGCCGAAGATACGTTAATATTTCCAAAGCAGCAGGGAACATCACTGGCTGCAAGAGGAAGGTCATAACCACTTTTTTAGTGAGCTAAGTTTACAAATCCTCTCGAGACATGTACATCTGAATAACCATCACAGAGAGGTTGGCATGCTAACAGATGGGATAAGTTGCTAAATTCAAGTCTTATTCTGAGACCAACATTGGGCAACTTAAGAGACAGCAAGTGCTAGATCTTCAGATGTGTAGCTAGAAGGCAACTAGCAACTTGTCTACAGGCTAACACAGCATTAAGGAATCCTCTGGACCTGATTTAAGTAGGTAGGTTTCTTTTTATTTCCATATCCTTTACAAACATAGCAACTGAGTCAGGAATCTACAAATACATTGTTCTATTCTACCTTATCCTGATTTATTCTATGGGTGATTTTAGGTAACTGGCAATCACCAAGGTGGTCAAATCCTTCAGGGGGATGACCCTTACCACTGGCATACTCTAACAGACACAGAGCCAACATATCAGTCCTTTTGACACCGAAGCATCAGGGCAATGGTATGCACCTCCATTTAGATACATGGACTGTTCTGTGAACTAGCAGTACAAACATTAGTGGAGAAAAGGTATCTTCCAGAGACTGCCACAAACGGGCAAATATCCATGATGTGCACCGGAACATTAGAGAGCTCACTCAGTCTTTCTGGGGAATACGTAACAGCCAGGGTAGAAGGATCTTAGTTATTTCGTCCTTCATTTTTCTTTCTTCAATTTATTACTGCTTCCCAAAAAGAAAAGCACAGGTGCTAAAGGCATTTAACAACAGCATTTTATTCTCTAATACATACTGTAAACCCATTGAAAAAGTAAAGCAGAATCCTTGCACTGACATCAAGTAAGGCACTGATCGGATTCCTCATCTCTAAAAAGGCGAGTTATTGTTAAATTCAGTTTTTCATCAAACATGTAATTCTTAAGAAGCACAAGTTTTACAGCTAGTGATGTGCTGATAAGACCAAGATGCTAACATACCACACTCAGGAAACATCTGCTGATGTCAACAGTCAAAAGGAGAAACTACGTATATATTGGTGTTCTTTAAACAATGCTGAACTTCTTCAACACAGCTCATCAACAGAGTTCAAATATGCCAACAAATACTTTGGCTTTTCTACTTCACAGAATGCAAATGTGTATCTTCCAGTTTCCTCACTCTGGGACAATGACACTTGCATTACAACAATTTGCACAGATTTGAGGCCTGTCCTAACATTTCTTTTGAAGAAGCAAGAGTTAAACTTGAAACAAAGTGCTCAAGTGCTTCAAGTCAGTGGTCTAAGCTGCCTACCAAACAATGTGTAAATATTTGCATGTTTACTCTCACTGCATATTTGCATGCTTTTCCTTGTAATACCTCTATTTTCACTTGAAAGAAAAAGGAAAGTAACAATTGCAATGAAGGCTTATTATGGCTCAGAGAGGAGTAGCCTTCAGTGTTCAGTTTGAATCCAGCCAGCAACAAATTCAGAGAAAAAAGTCCAACTAACTGTTTTGGTGTCAAAACAACTGTGAGAACTAAATCAGTTTGGAAAGCACAGCACCATCAAGAGAATAGAATAAGTACTGAGACATAACTTGACAGGACTGCTGCATACAGGAGTTTCTAAGACGAGTGCCTGTGCTCAGAAGCCAAGAGAAGTGAAAGTCATGGTGAAAATGGACAGCAGAAACACAGGCAGGCACAGACAAGAAACAGACTTGAGAAGCTGAACTGTATGCAGAATTGTAACAGCAAGCTGCTATTCAGAGCTAGCCTAAAACAGGTGTGGCACTGGGTTAAGAATGGTAAAATCTTCAGTAGTTGTCCTGCTTGGAAGAAAATCTAATGTTAACGATTACTATATCCCTTAATCTGGCTAATAATTTTTCTCACATCCTTTTGCATATGCCATTACAATGCCAATAGGCTAAAGTGAGTTCTTATGGGTAACGCAAAGCCCAGTCTACCAAACTGAACTGTAATGTGCCTTACCACTTGTTATCGACAGTTTTTGACAAATATCTCAAGATACTGTCCTTGATGTCTTGGGTGAAGGAATAACACTGGAAATAGCAGGTGAAATATCCACTTGCATCCACTAGCCAGTAGAAATTATTTTTTATTTATGAAGAAGTTATTAATGGCCAATAGTTGCTCACCATTTTGATGTGGGAAAAAAAAAGGACAAAAAAAAAAGACTAAGAACAAGAAGCAGTCAGAGCTATTGGTGAAAGACTGGAACCACCTTTACAGTCAAACACTCCTGAAATACCAGTGATGACTAGGAATGTTGAGGAAAGGACAAAAGAACAAAGGAGGGAGGATATCACTAACATCTAAAGACTATTTTCTGAAGGAAATTTAAGTGTTCCAGATAGACTTAAAACACATCTGTGTATGATATAAGAAACTGCATTAACACATTTAATGAGATCAGCCAGACTGCAAACACTCACAATAGTGCTATATATATTTTTTTTGCAAAAAATCAGCTTGCTGGTCCTGCTTTCAGAAGAATGGTCTGTTTGGCAAAAACTATGTTTGTTTTGTCCTGATTACATCAAGTCGCCCAGAAAAAAGAAAGAAAAAATACAAAACCTCCTCCATAAATCTTATCAGTTTTGTAGACAAATCTTGTATATACAGATTTAAACATGTGTGCCCAAAAACAGTTCTTGCGTGTCTGTGAAAAAACACGTGCTCACTGAGTAAAACAACATGTATCTCCTTCACAAGTAGAAACCATTTCACAACTGTTCTGTGGTTGAGAGGTGGTGAAGCATGAAGACAGAGCACAATCATTATTTCTCACATTCAAGAAGAGGGGCATACAACATTACAAGATAGCAGGTCTGGCATATACAAAAAGAAATACATTGTTTCCCTTAGTATTTCATTAAATGGTAGGTCCCATTACTACAGGATGTTGTGAAGGACAAATGGGTTCTGAAAGAGACTAGATGAACTCAAGTGAACAAACAGGTCTGTCACAGAATATTACGCACAACTGTTAGAATACATCTGGGTCATGAAATACCTAAATAGCTGTCTGCTGAAAGCTAGTGTGATGTGCTTGAGAAAGGATCACTTTAACCATGACCTTTTTGCTAGACACTTTGCATCTATTCCTTGCTCCAGCTGGAGACAGGATGCTAGGCTTGACAGACCTTTGCTCTGATCCAAGAGGAAAGTTCTTCATCCACTGTTCCTTCTTCCGCTGAGGCAGGGCCACAACTACTGACTTACTCATCTTTCAATATTCTAATGTCTTGGTTCAAAAAAAATATTGTTAAGATTTTCTAAATTACAGTAGCATCTATAAGCTCAGAGGTTTATTACATTATTTATTACACTTAACTTTGAGGGATCTGGCACTGCCACAGATCCATTTGAAAAATTGGGACTAATGGGTTCTTAAGGACCATAACACCAGAAGCTAATCATTCTATAGTACAAAGTATTTTCTTAAATTTCAGTAGTAAACTTCATAAAAAAACCTCAGGTGCACATCATTCTCATGGACTCCACATTCTCCGTCCTAACTGGCTAGAATGCCAGTTTGTAAACTTTCACAGTATTTCTCTGTTCAAGCTTTAACATGAGTCAAAGTCATGGATGAAGAACAGTCAGAACAATACAGAAAAGCTGTAAAAGCTGACTTCCCATCACCTCTACACTCCTTTGATAACCCTGATGACTTTTCTTGCAAATTTGAGAAGCCAAAAGGATGCTGATCTCATGATACATGTGTAATTGTCACTTGTTTCCAGCAGTATTCTGTACTCTACACTGCATGTACATGTTTGCAGATAATTTGTTCCAGGACATGACCAAAAAGAGTTCCATAATGTGATGGCATTAAAAAACATCACGTATATAGAACAACAAAACCACACTATTGTTTCAGTCTTATGCCAAATGCAATTAACACATCTTTCAAGGTTTCTTATCAAAATTGCATACATTTTTATTAGTTACCCTGTTAGTCTGTGTCTGCAGCTGGAGCATGCGAAATACATCACAGGCCTTTTTCAGGACATTGTTCTGCTGTGAGGCAGTACCCTCAAACAACAAATTTAAGTTTTAAGATAATCCCATTCACGAGTTCCTAAACTCTGCCCAAACCTTATTATTTGAAAACTAAATATCAATTAATAAAACTAACATCTTTAAAAATTCCCCACAAATCAAAGCTCTTATTCTGGTAATCTTTATCTCCTTAACAAAAAAGAATCTTAATTTTTGTCAGAAATTAAGCCTCCAAAATTAGAGCAAGACACGTGTTTATAAAAAAATGGGTAGTTTTCTTTGGTTTAGTTTTCTTTTTTTTTCAAGTTCTATCATCAGTAGTGCAGCTAGAAATCTTTGCTTTCAGAAATAGGTGCCTGAGGCAAAAGAGTGAACACAGCATGCATGTGAGAAGAAAACTAATTTTTACAAACCTCATATGAAAATTGCTCTCATTGCAGAGGAATGCAATTTTTATATTTGTTTGCACTAAACCAATATTAACAATTTGTTAATAATTCAGAATTTTTGTTTGATTTTTGCATCAACAATAATTGTTTATTAAGCACAACATACATTTTCATCTCCTCCACATTCCCACTTTTTTTTTTTTTTGCAAGTCATTTCTTAATTCTGATTTACATTTTTGGTCATGAAAACATGAGGTAACTAGCTACATTACCTACAGCCATCCAACTGTTTGTTCATTGACAGCACAAACTAATGTAACAGGAATATTTAAGCTGCACATATTATTTTTTCCTCAGACTGAAGTGAATAAAATAGTTACGTGTGTTCTAAAATACTTTGCCATACACAGTTGTATAAAATACAACACCAGAAGTCCCAGTATATTTCTTGGAATCCAGTATTTTTGATAATAAATTTTACTGCTATTCCAAGGGGAATTTTATGCAGACAAAATCCTCAAGTATTTCACAGCAAAGCACTTTTCATATATGTTAACACACAAAGACTCTGATCGAAAAGAGTCCGCAAATGAATCCAGGTTTCCTCGAGTTGTGTTGACAATCTGGATACTTCTTCCAATAGGTTTGGCTCTGATGAGAGAATCTTAAGATGTAACTGAAAATGAAAACAAGCAGTTAGTGAAAGAAAAACAGATAGTAAAAGAATTAAAAGATCAGTTTCCTCATCCAATTCCAACACTTTGCTTTCAGGAATGTCTCAAGTAAAGGAAGGATGCTTTTCATAGAATCATAGAATGGTTTGGGTTGGAAGCCACCTTAAAGATCATCTAGTTCCAAACCCCTGCCATGGGCAGGGACACCTTCCACTGGACCAGGTTGCCCAAAGCCTCACCCAGCCTGGCCTTGAACAGCTCCAGGGATGGGGCATCCACAGCTTCTCTGGGCAACCTGTTCCAGCGTCTCACCACCCTCACAGTAAAAAATTTCTTCCTAGTATCTAATCTAAATCTACTCTCTTTCAAATTAAAACTGTTACCCCTAATCCTGTCACTACTTTAAAAAAACCCAAAACAATTCTAAGGAACGAATACTAGAATAAAACCTGTCTGGCACAGTCCTCTTCACAATATCTGTTTTTTTGCAAGTTTTTATTGACTGTGACCAGATGAGTTGTCAAATTATCCAATACATTCAGTTAGTCATTTTAAAACCATCCCCAACAAAGATCCCCTAAGATAATTTTTTCAAGCAGACAATCTACATCCTGTTACTGGACAACCATCACTGTAAGCAGGACTTAACATCAAATTTTATAAGAAAATTTTTACCTTTAAAAATAGTGCAAGGTATGCTTGAGCAAGTTCAAAGTTGTACTTCTTGTTCAGCATCATCTCAATCATTCTCAAAAAGCTTAGCATCACCTCCATTGAGCCGCCACCTTCAGGAGCCAAACCCCTCATTTCTATCTCAATATTAGATGGTCCCAAGCTTTTCAGTAAGTCAAGTGGAACTGTAACTGTGTTAAAGCATTGAGGGATACATTATCAGTAATATTCACAGAAAAGAATCTTACAAATCCTTCACGTGGCCAGGTTAACTCCAAAATTCTTAAGCAGTGACTGTATGTTTCGTTTCCGTACTTTGTTTTCCACAAAATGCCATCCTGCCTTTAATTTACTGTGCCATCACATATTACAGAGAAGTACATTTCTAATAAGGCAGTTGCATTTTATTTGTTTAACCTTGAAAAATACAAGTAACATCTCTGTACTTGTGTCACTTTTTTTTCCATTTCTGACTTCTAGGCTGAACAAAATTTCTTATTAACCACATAACACTGTCATTTCACATCTCCCGGCAAAAAGAACATATATACTTGGGACTTCAAGCTGTTACTGCAAATTTATCCTAGAAGAGACAGAGAGTACTACTTTTACCAGGAATCTTTACAGTGTTTACTCTCATTGTCATTACCCTAAATTGAGGATCATCTGGTGCATCTAAGGTAATTATTACTTTTGTTAAGTGAATTCCTCCTGCTTTTCCTGGGAACTTGGGGGGTGGTAGCATGGGGGAAATCTTCTCCCTGGCAGAAATACATGCGATTTACAAACTCCTTCCTCTTCATAAATGCTCTTCCCTCAGGATTTCTACCATCCTGCCTGATCTTTGAGAATTCCATCCATTTGCTTTAAAAATGCGGAAATAAAAACATGTATGGCTGCAAACACAGCTGCTGGTATGAATATTTTAAAAAATGTCTTCTAACTAATAGTTCTTTCGCTAAGAAGTTTCAAAGAAGAGCAACTTCTTATACTCTTATATCATGTTAACTAATTGTATCAGTTGTTGGCCAATACTCCTTAGAAGGCAGAAATCTGTTTCCATCTGTATTTGATTCCTACGAAAATCACTAGCTAGTTTTATATGTGATATTAACTCCTAAACAGATATATTAATCAATTTTTGTGCTCTGACATTAAAAAACCAAGCATGGAACACCCTATGAAGTTGGCGTACAAACAGCAGGAAAAGGTGCCCAGCTCAACCTATATTCCACAGTCCTGACCTGAGGTACAAAACTCTGTCCCCATCACAATGATAAGCCAGGATGGCTACTATTTATTTGCACAGCCTAGTCATCTTTAGAAGAGATGCTTGTAAACTAGCAAGCACAGAGCCAAGCCAGCAGCTTCCTGAGTCAGGATAACAGGCTCCCTGGACTGGAATTACAGCACAGACCCTGGAGCACACCTGCCTTACAGCAAAGGTGGCCTGAGGGAGGCCCATGGGACCACTACTGCAATGCATCATGGACTGCACTTGCTCCCTGGTACAGCCAGCTTCTAGGTGCTTGGTTAGGTTTTCAAGTATTCACTTGATGTTTCACATGTCTCTGAGCAGCTATGAAGCAGCTTAACAGAATACTATCAACTGAAATACCAAAACAGCATAAAACCACACCTTGTTTGTTATAAATAATGCTCTGCACACCAAATGTTGTAAGTGCAGTTGAGTAAGTTGCTTACATTAAAAGAGTTTAAGCAGCTGTAGAAAAATTCCCATTAGAACTGCCGTGTGAACAAGCTACCAGTGACTGTCCATTTACATTTCCAAGCCACCTATTTTAGCAATCATTTCAAAAAATCTTATTTTGATGATTCTGTAGCAGCATAAGTTAAACAGGGAAAACAGCAGGTATATTCCACACGCAATTTAAATGACTGAATTTTAAAATGAACTGAATGTTAAAAGAAATCCAACAGTTTATTTCTGTATCAATTATTTCTTCTTATGCTTTGAATTATAAAGCAATCAATTAAAAACTCTCGGTTTGATGAATGTTTAGTGAAGTACCACTTGAAAACAGAACTTGCTAGGCAAATCATGTTTTCCATTTTTCAGTGAATCACCAGACTATTTCTTACCAGATCATTCCCTTCCTTTCCTACCCTACAAATTATACACAACACCTTTTCTAGGTGAGATTATTCCAATCTCCAAAAAAGTCAAATAATCTCAGGAATGTTACCTTCTTTCTCTATATGGGTTTTAGCCAGAACTGGGCTCCAAACTGCAGGCAAGCTGGAGTAACAACAGATCTTTGATCTAGATTGGCTCTGTATTTATTAGTCAGCTTTATACCCAACAGGTCATTCTCTTACTATGCGTATTTTTTTTCCCTCACATATGCTACAATACAGGCATTAGAAATCAAATGTACATCAAAATATTATTAGCATCTACATTTTCAGTGAAATAACTTACATTCATTAGTGCTCAGAGCTTCTTCAAGATGAACATAGAAATCAGATTTCTGTGCCAGTTCTCCAAGGTTTACTACCTTTGACTAGACCATGAAAGTATAAGAAAGTGTACATGAATATGAGAACATATTTTTACATCTCAATTAGATTCTTTTCCTACTGACAAAATAAAAGACTCTCTTTCTTAAAGCATTAATGTAAATGCATTAAAACCAGCATTTCAAAGTCTTTAGCAGGATTTAATTCAGCACTAAAAAGCACTTAAGATTTTATTGTAAGATACACTGGACAGACACTACTACATTGATTCTTGGTTTTACCTGTGTATCATTTTCTTCCTCTGGAGCAAGGTATCGGGGTGTAAGACCAGGAACTGTTGGGATGAAGAAAGGGGCTGACTTGGCAACTTTCGGTGGCTCTCTTGGTTTATTTTTTTTCTGTTAATTAGATATTTGAATTGAAGTCATCATCAGAGTAAGAACATGAGGGAATTTTTTTTGTCAAGAGTTTTATTTTTAAAATACTATGAAAACTGTAAGTACTAACTGAAAAGCAAATATATAACGTTTTACCACTAAATATGAAACTACTATTTAGAAGTAAAACACTCCTCTCCCAAATCCCAGAAATCGTGAAAAGATCATATAGTCTTCTACTGCAAAATCCTGAAAAATACCTGAAAAGTGGGACCAAATTTTGTGATCAGGCAAATGCAGCTCATAGAAGAAGGGCAAATATATCTGTCTGTATACTACTACTTTTCACACAGTCCCTCTTTCTGTGGTTATGGGAATATCTGGTGGTGATTTGGAGGCATAAACTAGAACAGCCTTACAGGCACTTACTAGCTGCATTAACATGGAAATATCTGCCTTCAGACAGCTATTTTGCATGTCGCAGAAATAATAACAAAAGCTATGAAACACTTCCTCCTTCTCAAGGACTTATTGAACATACAAGAGAATGGTTAAGACAACTGTCTGTTTTACATTACAGAAGAAATAGCCCTTATTTTACATCCTTCTTAAAAAACAGAAGCCAAATACTACAGGAGATGGTGTGCCTAATATTATTACCTTGATAACATCAAGACTGAGGAGATTCTTCCACCTTGATTCTGGTAATGACGAAAGAGTCACCAGTTGCTCTCCCAGTTGCTCAGGTGAGACATATTCTATCATTTCACCACATGCTTCTTCATCTCCTGCCACAGCCACATCTTTTCAAGACATATTTTATAAACATACATAAGCCACATTTATTTTTTTAAAAAGCAAAACAACATAATTATCTTTTCTGCAATTTTTGAAAAACACATGCATAATTGCTATATATATATGGGTGCTAGCATAACATATAGCTGAAAAGCTACAGAAACAATCTTTATTAACCCTATGAAATATTACATTTAAATTGTGAACAATTATAGCTAAAATGTAGAATTGGATAAAAAAAAGATTTTAAAGACTAACAAGATTTATCTGCTTTGGCTGAAATGATATAAAAGCAATTTATATAAGTCCTAAAGGAAGAACAATTGATTAGTTTCAAAATTTTCTTAACTGTTTTAAAATATATCCACAACAATCTTAGTTCCAAGTTACAAACCCGTAAAATCTTTAAATTTAAATACGGACAATATTCACAACCTGTTCATAGGTATCACTGAAGTAGCACATAAAAATGAAAAAAATCTCAGCAGTAAGGCAGATCACACAATAAAAGATCTGCAGTCTGTAATTAGGTTTTCTCTAAACTTCCTATGTGGTCTTGACCAAACACCTTTGCTTTTCCTTCCTTTTTGCAAAATATTACATGGCCAGAACCACAACAAAGAAATTTAAACCATTAAAAGCTCTGAGCATCTAAACAGGAATTTTACATTTTCTGAAGACAGAAGGTGAATGAAAATATTCTGCTAGAATCAGTTTACACAATTAGAATATTCAAAATTTTGGAATGAAATCCTGTCTCCCTAATTTAAGTATCTAAAATAACAAGGAGTTTAATAAAGCAGTCATCATCAAGTATTTTCCTTGCTTTTTTATGCAGTCAATCACTAGACATGTTTCTCCTGCAGATGGAGATCTAAATGTAAGCACTGCTAAACTTGGTCAGGCAAGATCGCCATCTAGAGGCCTTCAGAAGCACAATCATTTAAAATAAATTTATCAAAAATGCAATTTAGGCCTTTCTTTCACTAGGAACCCTAGCACAGATACCTGGCAGGTCAGCTGAACACAGTTTGCTTGCAAACAAGAGAATATACAGCAGCGAAACTACCACAGCATACAGGCAGACATGAAAGGCAATGGAACAAAGAACAATCCCCTTCCCATTGCTGAACAGTAACCTTAATTTCAAACTAGTCTCACAGATGCAAAAATGGAAGGTATTTATGTAAGACTAGGATTAGAAAAAGCCAGCAAAGAGCACAGATGAAATCTCCTTGAAGATGTGGAGATCATCACAATATAATTCTTTACGTCCGAACATAGAAACACAACTAGAGTTTATTAAATAATATTAGCATATGAGTAAGTGTGCCAAAATGTTAGAAGTAACAGGAACTCTGAAACAGTTCAGAGAAAGAATGCTAAGACACAATGGGTTTTCACTGAGGAAGCAAACCGTCTTCTATTTGAAATCTAATACCAAACTGAAAATAAAATACTCTTTAATCTGACCATTACCTTGCACAGGGCAGGTGCTAGGGCGTGTCACCATAGAAGGTTCATAATCTGCCGGAAGGGGCCGTAAAGAGACAAGTGAATACAGAGAACGGTTTGACCTGAAAAATAAGACAGGCATTTTAAAAACAATCGTCACATGAATAGGAGTAAGAATTTTAGACATAACTTTTACTGCAGTCTAATACTACTGCACCACAGCAATTCACCAGGTTCTGTTCATAATCAGCTTTCCTCATCTATCAGATAAACAAGAAATGAAATGCAGCGGTATACATAATTGGAAAGTCTGAAACATAAAAGTTATGCTGAACTATTATTGCCAAGAATGTTTAATACATATGGCATTGTGACCTATAATTACTTCCATCATTGCCAGCTAGTGTATTGATTTGAAATTGCAAAATTGCCTATCAAAAAAGCTTGCTTTGTGCTTAATATGTACAATACATTGTGTAAGTATAAATGATTCATCCTGCTTTCCCAGAATTTCAGAGTAGTACTCTTAGCAAATTTTCTTGAGGCTTGGAACATGCACACAAGTCATTCTAGCAAATGATTTTTCCTGTCAACACATACCAAAGCTAAGTAAAAACATTTGTCATTATTCACACTGAAGTACTTTTACTTAAGCATAGAAAGGTCTAACAATTGAACATCCCTCAGGCAAAGCCACAGGCAACAAATGTAACCTGAAAGATCTAACTGTTTATCAAAAGGAAAAAAACCCAAACCACTTATAAGGTGTGTTACTTCAGTACTGGATCTAGCCAGTCATTTGCTTTGAAGGCATATCGGGATGAAACTGAACCATAACATATTTTACATCGGTGCTGATCTATCATTAACAAACAGAAATAATCACAACTTACAATTCTACTCAGAAGTCTCAGACAACATTGTATACCAGGACAAAAAGAAAAGCCCTTGAGAAAGTAACACTATATGAACACTGACATTTCAAAGGAGTAAAAAAAAAAATAGTAGAGTCAAAGAAAAACTTCAGGAATGGCATCAGGAATTCTTTAGAGTAAGAAAGAAACATTCAGAAAACAGAGGTCATTTAATTATCAGACTAAATAACTGCAAGAGATTTCAAGATCTCTTACAAGTCACAACAATACAGAATACCTGTCTTAATCAGAACTAAAGAAAACAAAACCCTGGAGACAATACTTTGCAGAACAATTCTCTGTTTGCAATAAAGGTGATGAAGAGAATTCTTCCCCATCTGAAGTTCTGTGTAGAAATAGATATATATTATATACTCACCACAAATAAATTCCAAGATCATCCACATGTGTTGAAGCTAGAAAATCTCCTGTAGGAGACATAGTAAGGCTTACAGCTGCGGAGTCTACCAAGAAACAATCTATGAGGCTAGGGTGAGAAAACACAATAGAGAAATTCTCAACACGATGAACCTGTTTATCTACGTATATCTGAATTATAGCACAAACATGACTGAATGCAAGCAGGACACCAGGAGCATGTATACAAACTAGTGCATTAGAAATATTCCAGTATGACATTTAAACTTAGCAAATGAATGGCACTGTTCAACAAACTTCTCATCTCTATAAAATTCTCTAAAATCAGTTAAAGCTGGTACATTTATGCTACCTCCTGAGACATCAACATTCTATGGAAAATACGAGGAACCATCTGTCCACATTCAACTCCTTACGCCTAATGCTAACCTTTCTAGTGGCCGTAAATTTCATACTTCCAGTCAGCCCCATGCTGCTCTGATCTCATCTATTAATGCTTTGATGTTTATTGTCAATTCACTCTGTCAAGATACTTAATATACACCTGGTTAACACTAGGACCCAATGTTCTTAAAGTAAAAAACAAACTGTACACTGCAAAATTTGATTACCTGCAACAGTTTGACATTACCATATCTTTAGCCTGATATACCTACCACACCTTGATTTTTCCTTTCACTACTGCAGAAAACTGAAAAAACTGAAAAAACACCGCATAAAAAGAAAGTTAAAATATTCAGTAGTACGTGGCTATTTTAACAATAAGCCACTTTTGAGTTCTGGGTGATGCCACAAGTTCTGGATGCTGCACACCCTATCAGACTTTCACTCAAGCCCAGGTTCAAAGCACTGCCTGTCACTTATTGAGGTATAAATTTCAGTTACTTCGAATTGTAAGAAGCAGTTGAGTCTGACTCCTAGTTCATCAAGAGAAACAAGAAGAACGGAGAGATTGAATTCTTAGTTTACAGACCAAAACCAAAAGCCCAAGCAAAGAGTGATGAGACCAACTAGTTCTACAACCTTGTTCTGTTCACTAACCATAGAAAAAATACTGATGTAACAAAGCAGTTTAACATTTAAAATGTTGTGGGCATGTATTTTCTCAGGTACTGAGCAGTGCTGTGATGGTCTGACAAATCACGTTAAAAATAAAAGCAACTTTTTTCCCTGAATGGAATGTTTTACTCCTTCTGCATGCTGTTAGACACATATTACAAGTGGAAAGGAATCAGGTAGGAGCCACATCATTCATCACTCTGAACATAAAACATACAAACACTAAACCCATAAATGCCAGAACATCTACCAGTTACACTGATACATTTTGCACACAGTGCACAATGGCTAGAAAATCTACCATAAATGCTGTTGATAGTTTCAAATCCACCCTTTTACCACAATCTTTATCAATAACTCAGAAACATTGTTCAATAAAGCAACCATAAGGAACAACTATGAAACAAAGTTAACATGACATTTATTCAATTTTCCTACTAACTGAATTTAAATCATTATTAAAATTGCAGACTCGGAGGAAGGGGGAGGAAATCAATCCATCATAGGACAATGAGAGACATGCCTGTAATTTTCAGACAAAATGTACAGTAATTGCTAAATGAATCCTGCCTGTGGCCTGAAGGCATTCACCTTTACACTTCCTGCTTAACTGCAAAAGTGAGAAAATGGAAACCATAAAATTGCTGAGCTCACATTAACAACACATTTCGTCCATCATTCTGTCTCAAGAAAGCTGGCTAATATTCAATGATCACTTCCTCCAGGCTCAGGGGCGATGCACCCCAACAAAGAGGAAGGCAGGCAAAAATGCCAGGAGGCCTGCATGGATGAACAAGGAACTCCTGAGCAAACTCAAACAAAAAAAGGAAGCCTACAGAGGGTGGAAGCAAGGACAGGTAGCCTGGGGACAATACAGAGACACTGTCCATGAAGCCAGAGATCAGGTTAGGAAAGCTAAAGCCCAAACAGAATTAAATATGGCCAAGGACATTAAGGGTAACAGGAAGAACTTCTATAGGTATGTCCGCGATAAAAGGAGGACTAGGGAAAATGCAGGCCTCCTCCAAAGAAAGTGGGAGACTTGGCTACCCACAATATTGAGAAGGGCTGAGGTACTCAACGAATTCTTTACCTCAGTCTTCACTGACAAGAGCTCAAGCCACACTGCCCAAGAGAGGGAAAGGGAGGCGAGTGGGAGAAGGAAGAACCGCCAGCTGTAGGAGAAGATCAGGTTCGAGACCATCTAAAGAACCTGAAGCTGCACAAGTCCATGGGACCTGATGAGATGCATCCACAGGTCCTGAAGGAACTGGCAGATGAAGTTGCCAAACCACCATCCATCATATTTGAGAAGGCGTGGCACTCTGGTGAAGTTCCCATAGACTGGAAAAGGGGAAACATAACCCCTACTTTTCAAAAAGGAAATAAAGAAGACCCAGGAAAC